>NW_013745577.1:0-1788 GCF_000517525.1 Limulus polyphemus
TTTGGAAAGAAGGAGATGTAGAGTTATGTTCAACCGGTGTGAATAGTTTTGAAAGATAGAAATGCAGAGTTATATTCGATCTGTGTGATTAGTTTCCAAAGAAGAAGATGAAAAGTTATGTTCGACCGCTGTGAGTACATTGGAAAGAAGGATATTTAGAGTTATGTTCGACCGGTGGGAATAGTTTCTAAAGAAGAAAATGTAGAGTTATGTTCGATCTATGTGACTAGTTCTGAAAGAAGGAGATGTAGAGTTATGTTCGACCGGTGGGAATAATTTTGAAGGAAGGTGATGCAGAGTTATATTCGATTTGTGTGACTACTTTCCAAAGAAGGAGATGTAGAGTTATGTTCGACCGGTGTGAGTTGTTTGGAAAGAAGGAGATGTAGAGTTATGTTCGACCGGTGTGACTAGTTTTGAAAGAAGGAGATTTAGAGTAATCTTCGATTTATGTGAATACTTTCCAAGGATGAAATGTAGGGTTATGTTCGACCAGTGAGACTTGTTTTGAAAGCCAGTGTGATGATGGATTGCGTGAAATATGAAATATCGTCTTCGAGTGTATGTTGTATCTCGGGCCCTGAAACTACTTTCATAGAAAGTAAATATCAACGGCTGAAAATGGCTCCACCAAAATCATGTGCCTTCAACTCTTGCGCGGTGATTTCTGTCGAGAGTATGTATATATAACTCTTCAACTTTCAAGGTGACTTCCGTTGAGAGTATACAAGTGATATTTCTAGTCTTTTGAGACGTCTTTCAATGACGGTATATATATATGCTATTTAGCCAACATTTAAGGTAAATTCTCTCGAGAGTATACATATGTGTATCTCTAGTACGACCTCTAACACGGATAATTACGACAGTCTTCTGAGACTTCTCAAGTCTTCCACAAAAGGCACAATGAAAGAAGCTCTGGTATTATTTTTCTTGAACTGCTCAGTTTACCTCAGGTCCTAATTACAGAATTGTTATTGAATTACATACAACTCCACATGCTTCGAAGATAAATCATTTAAATTACTTTTAACGTTTTAATTACCCTCTACTTGATTTCGCAAAAGAAAAATGGTTTAATAACGATAGTTCGTTACCGCTACAAAAACAAAACAAAAACAGAAATATCAGAGGGCACGAAATTACACCGTAAATCATTACATTTCTTTATATTTCAGAGTAATACAGTATTTGAAAAAGAAATGTGTATTGTTCTTAAGAATGTCTGGAGGAAGAAATAATTTCATTCCTAAAATAATACGAGAACCATTATTGTCTGGTTTTAATAGGAGACGAGGTTTTAAGAAAGGATAAAAACAGAAGTAAAAAAAAAAAAATGTGGACGCTATCTTTCACATTCAGAGTTGGACCGAGCTTGGTCTTGTGATCAAAGTGAATCGAGGGTTTATGATTCGCGTCTCGCTACCTTTAAAACGCAGCCTTTAAGTGCAGCCCAAGGATTGACTGTAGGAACTGTTGACTGGCTACTTTCCCTCTGACGAACGAGTTTTCAAAAGTATGGACGACTATGTACAGGTAGATCTTGCGTAGGTTAACACGCGGAAAATCTAAAATTTTTGTTCAGAATTGCAAGCATATCATTATATAAATATAACACACGACGTAGAAGAAGGGCTTGCAGTCAACGTAGCAGATAGAATGTAACTGACGTATTACTATGCATTCTATTTTAGTTTGACTCATAAGTTCTTAGAATTAATGTGAAATTTAAATATATATATATATATACACCTGGAAAAAAGTTAAGCATCCCCGTGTTTTTTTTAA
>NW_013745578.1:0-1788 GCF_000517525.1 Limulus polyphemus
TAGAGCATTCGCCAAGGTACAGGATAGTTCTAGAAACGTGGCGTGACACTAGTCATATGACCTCGCTGACGCAACAATACTATAAGAGCGTGTGTCTAGCAAACACTCGAGCCTTCAGGAACGTTCGAGATACTAGTTACGTGTTACCAGTGTCACGTGACTTCCGCTGTCGTAACATTAATTTACAAAATTCAGTTAGGTTAGGCTAAGCTAAGTTAAGTACAAAGTTTTGTTGTTTTAGTTGCGCTTATTTTAAATTAAAACTTTAATATTGATACAGTTAATAAGATACTGAGAATAAGATATTGATAAGTGGTAACGATAAGATACTGCATTATTTAACAAAAACAAATCATTCTTTTTTTGATATGAAGTTTAACCTTGACGCTTAGCCTAATATGGATGTTATACTAGGCCTAAGCAGCTAAGCGTAAGACCAGTAGGCTTATCGTAAAAGTTAAAACCTTGGTTTTTAAGTCTTTAGGCCATTTGCAACATTAAAAGAAAGCTACATTGCTACTAAGGAAATAACCTAATATATATGTAATTAAAAACAATCGATGATTAAACAATTACTTACATTTATTTGCATTGAACACTTAACAACAAAGTATGTGGCGATTGGGCCCTGGCGCATAGTGTGGGATGCAGAACTGTACATTACACGAGGTTTAGCAGGAAGGAGGTCGCCGTGTTCTAAATTTAGAATATTTGGCAGTTGGCGGAAGTTATGCTGGAATTTTGGAGGGTGCGCTGGAAAGCGCTCGCAGCGCACATATCTCTCTTTAGTGCGAAAGTTTTGTCTTTGACTTTAACTCGAAAGTCTTTGTTTTTACTGTCAGTTGCATTAGCATTACCAGCAGTTTTTGAGTGTTCTATTGCTATAACTACATATGTTTGAAGGAAATTCCTTTATTCAGTTCAAAGTTATGCTATTTTCCATTTTGAACTTAGCTTGACTTGTAGACTAATTTCGCATCAGTTTTTCTGGTCTGTGGATTCTTAGCTTAAGAGTATGCAAATTTTTAAAAAGTCAAGTTTAAAGTTGGGGTGTTTTTATGAGCCCTTGGGCATGCACGGGCCCCGGGGTAGTTGCCCCCTTGGCCCCCTCTCGGTGGGCCTGCAAAGAGGTTTCATTATGCGACTGTAATGTTAAAAACACTCAACTTCTCCCTGCATGCTTTCCATAAGCCATTTATTGTATAAGATAGCAGTTTTTGGTATCTGTTTGAACATTCTGGTCACACATAAATTAATAGGTAGTAGATCTAGTAACTTGACCAACATGTCTGCATATGGAATAACAGTATGAACAGTATGTTGTGTAGTATTGCCTGGGATGTATGGATGGTTTTTGCTACTTACCTTGATATTTGTAGACTCTTACCTATTAAAAGACACAACACTTGCAGGTCTTTTTTTCGATGGTTCTGGTGTCCCAAATAAATCCCTGTTACTTTGTTTTTCATTGTCATTAACCATTAGATCGTCAAGAAATTAATTTCGTTTTTTAGATGAAAAAACCCGAACAACTTATATATCAAAAATAAAACATATATTAAATTAAATACTCTCCATTCTTATCAATGATGCTTTTCCATCTTGCAATCAGGTTGTTAATGCCCTGATTAAAGAAATCACTTGGCTTTGAAGCAAAAAACATATCGATGTCCTCTTTAACACCTTCCACATTTGCATACGTTTTTCCAATTAAGATGGTGTTGCAGCGAACGAAAAAAGATGGTAATCTGATGGTACCATATCTGGAGAATATGGTGGGTGGGGAAG
>NW_013745579.1:0-1786 GCF_000517525.1 Limulus polyphemus
CCTCCAACAACTGCTGTAATTTCTCTTGTTTATTTTGCTGTTCGAGCTGCCATTGTTGCAGGTTTTCTTGCAACTGCTGTTGTCTCTCTTCTTGTTTCTTTTCTTTTTCCTCTAACAACTGTTGTAATTTCTCTTCTCGTTTTTCTTGTTTATTTTGTCGTTCTTCTTGTTTCTTTTCTTTTTCCTCTAACAACTGTTGTAATTTCTCTTCTTGTTTCTGTATTGCTGCCATCAAATATGCTAAGCTGTAATTTGATTTTCCGCCTCTCGTTTCCATTTTTCTTCTCTTTTTTTTTCTATCCCACTCTCTGACACCAATTTGTTACGTCTCCGTTTGTTAATTAACTTTCGGTAACTTCGTTCCGACGAAACTTTAGCGACACAAGTTCTTTACTAAATAAAACTGGTTTATTCTTTCCGAATACAACTTTACGATACACTTATTTTCAACAATCGCGCTAAACCAAACGCTATATCAACGAACGTCAATAATACTTCTGACTGCAGATCAATTACTCACTGTCTACACACACATTACATTACCTTCTTTTATATACCAGCCTACCCTATCTAGCAAATACTAGAGTATTCGCCAAGATACGGGATAGTTCTAGAAACAAGAGGGCGTGAGAATTGTCACGTGATCTCGATGACGCAAAATATGGTACTACTGGCCAGGAACACTTATTTACATATGTTATGATAAATAACAGTGCTAAAGAACAGGAAAGGATATATTATTGTAATAAATTACATGGGAAAATGTAAAGACGTGCAAAAAAGATGTTTTAAGATTTCACAAAATATTAAAAGGTATGTACATTTTTCCTATGTCTTAATTTTTAAATATTTCATTCAAATGTACTGTAGACTGTATTTTATAAGTTGACAATAATAGCTACAGTTAGTAATATCATCAAGTTAAAAAAACATTTAACTTAAAAAGAACTTTTGATATTCATTTAGGAGGTTCTAGGGGTTATGGAAATGAAATTTGAAACCTATAAGTTGGAAAAAAGTACTTTTTTATACTCATGTTGTTTTGTTGGTTACATGAGAGGCTACTTGAGTACACTCCCATAAACTTAGAGTTAACTAACACTTAAAACCAAAAATATTAATAACCGAATTCCTCACTAGGTACTTCATAATAATTATGGCTGGCTTGAACATTTTATTATAACATGCTGGTTTTGTTAATAGTCTATGGACATACATAAACTGTTAGTGTAATAATTTTAAAATCTTTACGAGACAAGAAGAATTACCTAACACATACACATGCTAGGAGTTGGAAATATATGCCTGAAATGCAGCACTTTTTCTGCTGAAGCTTGTCCTGGTACATGAGGTGTTGAAAGCGATGAAGATAATGAGAGTGGTGGTACCATTGGTCCAGGTGTGAAATGATGATACAGAACTATAATGTTTGTTTAACGTATTTATATCAAATAGTCACATAGAATATATTTAAATGCATGTACACATTACATTTCTCTTCAGGTACTGGAAAAAACTGTATGTCAACATTAAAATCTATGGATTTTTTTCACATCATGTATATCTACTAACACTTAAAATAAAAGGTACTGTTGCGTCATCGAGGTCACGTGACGCTAGTAACACGTCATATTCTCGAAGCTTCGTGAATCCTCGTGAGGTTACTAGACTTCGGTATTCTTTTATATATAAGACGGTCAAGACGTGACGGCAATAATGTAATGTGTGTGTAGATAGTGAGTAACTGAACTGCAGTCAGAAGTATTGTAGACGTTCGTTGTTACAG
>NW_013745580.1:0-2247 GCF_000517525.1 Limulus polyphemus
GCAGGACATCTGGTTTATACTGAACAGTTTTGGGTTTGTAGTTTTTGTTTGCTGTAGATGCAGGACATCTGGTTTATACTAAACAGTTTTGGGTTTGTAGTTTTTGTTTGCTGTAGATGCAGGACATCTGGTTTATACTAAACAGTTTTGGGTTTGTCGTTTTTGTTTTGTGTAGATGTAGGACATCTGGTTTATACTGTATTCACTGTTCATCACGTGAGGAGATCCCCACGTTGTGTTGCAGACAGCGTTATTTAGCATATTTAATCCTTATCTACTGTTATCATGGACAAAATGATGTAGGATATAAAGTTAATAACAACTAAGACTCCCAAAACTGTTCAGTATAAACCAGATGTCCTACATCTACACAAACAAAAACGACAAACCCAAAACTGTTTAGTATAAACCAGATGTCCTGCATCTACAGCAAACAAAAAATACAAACCCAAAACTGTTTTCGTGACTTTCATGCTTATTTCCTGCTATTTTCATATCATACTACATTGGCCCCCTCTACCGAGTGCAAAGTTTTTATAAACCCTTAAATTATTGAAATAAGCTGGATTTGGTCGTGTGAAACCCATAGACAGTTGTATTTTGTAAGTGGTAAGATTTAAACGTAATATAAGTGCAAACATGTGCTAATTATTCTTGACCTAGATTTCTAGAATAGCTTAAGCCTCATATTACTTATATTACGTTGTACAGAAATGAAGTAAGGTTCTAGTTGTTTACATTTTGTGTATGTATTATTATTGTTGTTGTTGTTTCAACGCAAAGCTACACAATGAGCTATATGCACTCTGTCTACCGCCGGGAATCGAACCCCGGATATTAGCGTTGTAATTCCATAACTTACCGCTGACCCAACGGGGGACTTATATTATTAGTGACCAAGAAATTCATTGACTCATGAGCCGTTTGGTATAATCAATAGTTTAGCAAGATGCGTTTAAAAAAAAACTGATCATGTTGCTCAATTATGTAATTCTAGGGTTAAAATAGGCTGGAGATGTGCAAAAGTAGTTTGTTGAATTAAAAAAGAAGAATTTTAGCATCAAAAAATAAACTTCCTTCGTTATGTTTTTACTTTTGTATAAAGATACAGCACTTCTAATGGAAGAAATTATCAATGTAATTTGTCTTTTATTTTTTTTTTTTGTAAGTTAGCAGTTGCTTAGATTTTGAAATGGTTCTTGTCACTCCGTATCCATGGTAATACACACTTGGAATAATTAGCACCATCTGTTGGGCATAACGGGCAGGTGGCAAGATTGAGTTAAACGAAGTTGTTTTGATACCCTAGCAACAGTGCCACGACGCATGTGATTGGTATATTTACTGTTACGAGAGGCCTAACAATCGCACATACCAGATGTTGGTTGCTAGGATACGGCAGTTCATCAGTGTTGCTTGGACGCTAGGAGCAGTGGTCTTGGAAATATAACAAGTGGTTCAAAAGAAACAAAATATTTTCATACAGTTTCATAAAGTTTGAATGGAGCCCCCCCCCAGTGGCACAGAGGTATATCTGCGGGCTTACAACGCTAGAAACCGGGTTTCGATACCTGTGGTGGACAGAGCACAGATAGCTCATTATGTAGCTTTGTGTTTACTTCAAAAAACATTACAACTTGAGATGGCAAAATAAATTCCAAATATTTATTAGGAGCTCTACAATCAATCAACCTTTAGCTAGGTTTTGTTAAGAAAAGCCTCCCCCCCCCCACCGTGAAGTCTGAGGGATTATAACGTTAAGTCTGGGTTTCGATACCTGCAGAGAGCAAAGCACAAATCGCATATACGATAGTACACTTAACAAAGAGTGCTTAATTTAAAGAAGGTGAAAAAAATATAAACACCTCTGTCAAGCGCGTGACAACAGCAACCAATAACAATAATGGGTTCCAATATTATATATATAGATACGCCAATTTTTACTTGTCTCGAGACAATAGTTACCAAACAGTCCATAGTAAACGATTATGAACAAATACGAAAAGAAAACATTATTGTACTTGTAGGGGTGGAAAACATTAACAACCATCTATCTCAGACACATTACTAAATGGTATCAGAAAACAAAAAACAACTGTTAGCTACATAACCAGTAATAATAATCTAACAAAACTATAACCAACTATTAGCTACATAACCAGTAACAATAATCTAACAAAACTATAACCAACTATTAGCTACATAACCTGTAATAATAATCTAACAAAACTGTAACCAACTATTAGT
>NW_013745581.1:0-5111 GCF_000517525.1 Limulus polyphemus
TATATATATATATATATATATAAACTTAAGTAAATATTATTGTTGAGTAATTTTTGAGTATCCCATGACTCATCAAGCCCTCCCTTATTTAATTCTATTCATATAGATATGATACAATGGTGGTACTAATCACATTGAAATACATAAATAAAGCTAGGAAGTAACATCCCCAGAGTCTGAATAAAGTAAGAACAATTTCATTTAAAAACACCACCTCGGAAGCTGTAGAGATATAGTTTGTATCTGTGTATAAAACTGTCAACACTCATTATTTTCTAATTTTCAGCTTAACATAATCCTTTGATAATCAACATCTGTACGCAGCTAACTTGGAAGGAACTGTAGTTGTTTGGGAGAAACCAATTAGAAGGTTGATAAAGACACCTCGGTTTCTTACACTGATCTAAACAACTGAACCTTTCTGACACCAATAAGTTTCCAGTGCATATGACTAATTTGAATTACTTCCAGGTTCTCATTTTTAAAAGTTAAATGGGATGTTTTTTGAAAACAATATGCTTATGCGACTTACGTTTCAAAAGGAATTTTCATTTGATACACATGTATTTATTGTCATAAGAATTATGAATTTAAATCACTATTGGCCACATTTAGTGTTAGTTTTCTTTCATTTGGTATCAAATAGTTGGATAGTGTTTGTAAAATAATAAGTCTACCTCTTGGGCTGCTCTTTCAAATAAATTGTGTGCGTCACCATCACATTAAAATGCCCCCATTACTGAAAGGGTAAGCATTTTGGGTGGTGTGATCTGGACCACGAACCCACAGATTGGGAGTTGATGCTAACCACCAAGCTATGTCACGTTTTTTCCTATTATTCGTACATTGCATACAACTAACTGACATAAATCTGTCAACAATGTGCTCTAAGCAAGACAAATAGTGTAGTTTGCATGCATACAGCACCATGTTTGAAACAATGTTTATTAAATATTGTTACGTATCTGCTCGTTTCCTAATTTTCCGTATAAATTCTTTCCGAGAAACTTCAGCGATATAAGTCCTTTCTTAAATAAAACTAGTTTATTCTTTCTCAATTCAACTTTGCAATACACTTAATTTCCACAGTCACTTTAACTTAAACACACGCTATAATTCAGAACGATTCAAGCACTTTTCTTACGGTCACTACCGCTCACTTGACTCGATTATCTGTGTCTATATCTTCAATCTCTCTATCTATCTGCAATTATTTGCCGGGCTTATATATTAAAATAGAGGGCGTCTGGCAAACAGTCGAGCCTTCATGAAAAATATGTACTTCAATTCCTTAACATGATCATTTCAACTTCAACTTTCGTGTATTCACACAGTAACACAGCCTCAAAAGATACAACAAAACTAAAACCAAAAACGTTTTCTCTTAAAGCCCAATAACCCATCATATTTTTCTAAATATGATATGTTTTGTAGTTCTCAGAACATACACAGGTGAAACAATCACTGGATTCTGTATCCGAGAGTAATGAAATGGTGACAAAATAAACGGTAAACTATTTATCGTACAACATGGCTGACTACAGGATTTGTCGAGAGATCCTGGAGAATTTCTGAAGTACCTTTTATTATCTAATACAGAAAGTCTGTCAAAGCTAACCTGTTAAATCTCAATACACTTTCACTAATGGTCTAATGACAAACAAATATAGCAAGACTCTAAGTCTAGGGTTTATAAATCTCATAATGAATATCAACATAAAACTTTTCTGGTGATCGTAAGATTAAGAAATATAGCACATAGAAGATTCAGTACCAGTCAATTTGCAAATATTCTAGACGCCTATATACAGACCAAATAAGAATATATCAGATAATGTGGAATAATAGAGCCAAACACTAATATTCTGGATGTCTACTTACTACCAACTAAGAATATATCAGATAAGAGCCAAACACTAATATTCTGGATGTCTGCTTACTACGAAATAAGAATATATCGGATAATGTGGAATAATAGAACCAAACATTAATATTTCAAAAGCAGTACGTTTCTCGTCACTTTAAACTTAACAACTTTTATAATACACGCTATAAATCACAGCGATTCACAATTTATGTCTCCTTTGGCTTTTTCTGCCAGACTTATACACTAATGAAGAGGGCATCTCAGACCTTCCAGATCATTCTAGATACTCACACACACCAGCAGCGTCACGTGACTTCCGCTGCAGTAAAAATATTCTAGATGTCTACTTACTACCAACTAGGAATGTATCAGATATCTTGGAATAATAGAGCTAATAATACACAGTATATTTAATATACTAATTAATGTGCAAGCTTAAACTTAACTGAAAATTTCACCAGCATCCAGCTGCAAGAGTTAAAAAAATCTAACTTCCTTACATTTTGGTTTACATATTTTAAATGCATAGTATGTGAAGCGTGTTGTAAATCAACGAAATCTGATGAGGCTACCATAAGTGTATAACACATTTTCTAGCTATTACTCTTAACCCTTTTACAACTAAGGATTCCCAGAAACTAGAAAAAATTAGACGAAATATCAGATATTTTCTACCTTACTGATTTATTGTAAATTTTTTGGATTCAGGGTGAAACGTTTTATCAAAATATTCCAGCCTTAAGGGTCCCTGGGAATAGAATTAATGAGCATACTAAGTATGCCCCTATGACAGACAAACTGAAAAATAACTTTCCTAGAATTTAAGTATCATGAGAAAATTAATAAACTATGCCCAAACTGTGAATATTCACAATAAAACTATAATATTTATTTGAATTTTGTGTCACTAAAAAGAAAAATAAGATTAAATATATTACTCTATGGTAGCAATCAAACCCTCACTAAATATTCAACTAGCTGAATTCAACCATTTCACTCACATGAACAGTTATCAGAGAAGGGGAAGAATGCTGATCTTCTCCATACATTTTATGGTGAAATACAGAAACCAAGTATTGTTTGTTGAATCTCATGCAAAGCTATTCAAGGGCTATCTGCACTAGCCAATCCTAATTTAGAAGTGATAGACTACAGGGACGATAGCTAGTCAATACTACCTGCGACCTACCAAGTATGTAAACCTCATATTTATAATACTGCAATATGTGGCATGCAAACTCTCAAGGACCACATCACAAGTGTTTATATGCTATTAATTATATTTGTGAGAAGTCAAGAAAAAAATTAAACAACTTTACTGATTACAATTTATAAAAAAAAGAATAGTTCCTAAGTTAAGTTTTTCCTACTGTAGTTAAATGTACGACCATTAAAAAGATACTACATCACATTTTATGGAGCAGAAGTGTTTGAACTGGAATGATTATTATTTGATTTACATATATTAACTAAAATCTATTTTGTGTCTATGATAACTTCAATAGGTTGCTGAAACTACCTTCAATATAGCAAATTAGGAATCGTTGTACAGTGGATAATTTTAAACAGAGTAATAAGGGAATATAACATGCATAATAAATTTTGTTTCTCGGTTTATTTGTAAGACAGTGATGTGTACGTAATTGTCCAGGTTTCTCATTTTTTGGTTACATGTGGACTGAGGTTAAAGGTATGATAATGGCCCATAAGCAAAAGAAGAAGAAATTGGGTGTATGACTCAAATGTATAGTCAGAACAAGGTCCCATTGCAGTATCTAACATTCCTTAGATTACTTATTTTAACCACTATTCTATGCCCATAATTGGAAATAAACCAATTTTTACAAGCTTATGCATTACCTGCTTAAATATATAACTTCTCAGAAACTTCACACAGAAAAGTTGCAATATGTAAAACCACATGAATATATGTACATGAAAATGCATTCTACAGTGCTTAAGTAGATTATATTAAAATGTTTTTGGAGCCTCACAATATCATTATACTCCATGTCACACACCCACTCATGCTTAATCTAATGACCGACCATCTTAAATAGCCCTGCAGCATAGATTTCATTGTAACACGCTGTCATATTCAAAACAAGCCACTCCTCCCTACATACTTTGCACAATCCATCTAATGTACAAGGAGGATGGTTTACTAGTGTTTGTTTGAAAACTGTAATCGTATTTCACTCTTCAGGTGATTCAGGTATGCAATGATTGAACAGATATTTATAAAAATGCAAAGTGATATTGAAATGTAGTTTTGATGCATACTGTATCGTCCTAGCCTTATATCAGCTGTGACTGTCATATGGCAATTATTTTAATATAACACACTGAACCCTTTGTATTCTACTAGCCAAAAGATAAAATGTGACGATATTAAATCACCACAACTGAAGAATTAGGTAAAGGACTCTCTTAGCAATCTTTTGGTAAAGGTAGAAATGTTTTTTTACTCAGTTTTTGTGAAATCATAATTTAGTGTTGGATACAAAAGGTAGAATCTTATATGTTGTTACGTCTCCGTTCGCTAGTTAATTTTCCGTAATTTCGTTCCGCCTTGTCTCCTGGTTAAAAGCTGACTTCAGTAGATCTCTTGTCATAAAATAGCTTCATCGAATCAGCAGAAGTTTTCAAGTTTGAACGCACTTGATGGTGAATATCATCCATTCTTTCCGATAACACTTTCACAAACTCTGACATATTCACAGGCAACTCTTCATAAGGTGGGCGTCCCTTATGCTTGGTTCCCCCTTTTTGCATTATATGTACTGCGCATCCAGCACCATTCTTCCACATCTCGCCTCATACCTAACCAGTAAAATCTTTGTCGTAGGTGACTCAATGTTTTCTTGATTCCGAGATGTCCTCCTGTTAAATTATCATGGGATTGATGCAGCACAACTTCCCGTAACTTCCTCGGTAAAACTGTTTGGCAAGTCGTCACTTTCCCATCTGCAGTTTACCATCTCCGTACAAGAATACCATTTTCAAGCTTCACCTGGTCCCATTGTGCCCAATAGTGCTTTGTCACAGGGCTTAGACTAGACACCTTCTCCCAAACAGGGCGCAAAACACTTGCTTTTAGAAAATCAATTATTGGCTTCAAATCTTGATCTTTCTCATACTGTGCTTTAATATCTATACCTGGTTTCACTTCACCATCATCAACTTCTTCAGTCACTTTGACTTCAGCTTGATGACACCCTAATTAGTTAAAACTCTCTTTAAC
>NW_013745582.1:0-856 GCF_000517525.1 Limulus polyphemus
TTTCTTGTTGTTTTTTATTTCTTTTTCCTCCAACAACTGCCGTAATCTCTCTTGTTTATTTTTCTGTTCGAGCTGCCACTGCTGCAGGTTTTCTTGCCACTGCTGTTGTCTCTCTTCTTGTTTCTTTTGCTCTTCTTGTATTACTGGTATCAAATCTGCAAAGTTGTAGTTTGATTTGCCACTTCTGGTTTCCATTTTCTTTCCCCCCACTCTCTGACACCAGTTTGTTGCGTCTCTGTTCGTTTGTTAATTTCCGGTATAAATTCTTCCCGAGAAACTTCAGCGATACAAGTCCTTTCTTAAATAAAACTAGTTTATTCTTTCTCAATACAACTTTGCAATACACAGAATTTCCACAGTCACTTTAACTTAAACACACGCTATAATTCACAACGATTCACGCACTTTACTTTTGGTCATTACCGCTCGCTTGACTCAATTGTCTGTCTCTATATCTCACTATCTGCTATTATATCTCCGCCTTAGTTGCCGGGCTTTTATATGAAAAAGAGAGTGCCTATAAAATACTAGATTTGCCAGGAACAGTCATGATCCTTCTAGAAACTCCAGCACACATGTTTTCATTGTCGCGTGACTTCCGCTGTTGTAACAGTTATAAAGGCGTGGATAATAGTTAGATTCCGTTGATTAGTAGCTTTAAATCTATCAGTATATTATGCAAGATTGATTAGTAGCTTTAAATCAGTCAGTATGGCATGCAAGATTGATTAGTTGCTTTAAATCGGCCAGGATGTTATGCAAGATCGATTAGTGGCTTTAAATCAGCCAGGATGTTATGCAAGATTGATTAGTTGCTTTAAATCAGCCAGAATGTTATGCAAGATTGATTAGTTGC
>NW_013745583.1:0-1786 GCF_000517525.1 Limulus polyphemus
TTGGTATTATACCATCCTTCTTATATTTACTCTTCATTGCAGAAATGACAGTTTTAATTTGAGAATCGCTAGGGAAATAATCTTGTAATACATCGTACATCTGCTTCAGCTCTGCATCTTTGAACTTTGCTGTGGAGATTCGAACCCGCGACCCTCAGATTGCGAGTCAAGTGCCTTAACTACCTGGCCATGGCAGGCTTCCGAATTCTGTCATTGAACGTGCTCGCCCTTCCAGCCGTGGAGGCATTGTAATCTGACGGTCAATCCTACTATTTGTTGGTAAAAAATAGCCCATGAGCTGGCGGTGAGTGGTGTTGATTAGCAGGAAAATTAGGGGCGGCTAGCGCAGGTAGCCCTCGAGTAGCTTTGCGCGGTGCCCCCCCAGTGGCACAGTGGTATGTCTGCGGACATATACTTCTAGAAACCGGGTTTCGATACCCGTGGTGAGCAGAACACAGATAGCCCTTTGTGTAGCTTTGTGCTTAATAACAAACAACAACAGCTTTGCGCGAAATTCAAAAGGAAACAAACATTGTTTTTTTTTTTAGTAGAAATGTTTTGTGTTTGTAAGCAAACAGAACTGACATATAAGTATTGTTGATATGATTCGTATCTTTCTGAACATGCTGGCACATTTAAAGAAGAGCCAATTTCCATAATAAAATGAATTAATTAAGGATATTCTGACAATCGTAAAGCGGTAGTTTGGATTATCGTTGGATAGTGAATTTATGGTAAGAAAATTTATATAAAATTTTCAACATCATTTTTTACACGAATTAAATTGATTAATTGTTTACAAATAAAATGATAATGTTTCATTCTTTTTATTCAATTTGATGAATCGTGCTCTGATGTTGTTTTTTTAAAATTTTATTCTATCAAATTTACATTATATATAATGATGTTTTTGCGCAAAGCTATGCAATGTGCAATCTGCACTACGTCCACTGCTGGGAATCGAGCCCCGAATTTTAGTATCATAAGTCCATAAAGTTCATTACTTTTGATCGGACTTACAACTCTAGAAACCGAGTTTCGATACCCGTGGTGGGCAGAGGACAGATAGCCCTTTGTGCAGCTCTGTGCTTAACTACAAACAAACAATACTTTTGATCGAGAAATTATCTTAAAGTATACTATAGGGTATGAGTGCGTTCTAACATTTCACTATCAATTTTGGAGATGTAAAGAAAATAAAATATAAACTTCGATCTTTGAACATGAGGTGTACTTAAATTCTAACCAGTAACGCTATAGCCCTGTTTTTGTTAGTCCCAGATTGCCTTTAATAGGCATGGCATTATAATCTGGCTATAACTTAGTAGTTTTGGTTTTAATTTCAACTCTCTGAAATTACGGTATACGCGTTAGTAATGAACTGACACTAAATATCTTTGAAGGTTTGATACCACCAAATTTTCGGTTTCAGTGATAATATTTCTTTTTCACGTTTCAGCAAATTGGAGCGTGTTGAATTACCTACATGTCCAAAATAAATTACCTTTAATTGACGGAAAATATTAATCCAGGGATGAGATGAAAAAAGAAAGTTTTCTTTGCGAATGAAGTTTGTAAAAACAGTGTCAAGTTTACAATAAAAATAGTGTCAAGTTTACAATAAAAATAGTGTCAAGTTTACAATAAAAATAGTTTCAAGTTTACAATAAAAATAGTTTCAAGTTTACAATAAAATAGTGTCAAGTTTACAATAAAATAGTGTCAAGTTTACAATAAAAATAGTGTCAAGTTTACAATAAAATAGTGTCAAGTTTATAATAAAATA
>NW_013745584.1:0-1786 GCF_000517525.1 Limulus polyphemus
GTCTCCAGCCATTATTAGAGCACAGATAGTCATTGCGTAGCCTTGTGCTTAATTACAAACAATACTGAAGAGCTGTGCTAGGAATAAAATTAGTGAGATTAGAAAATGTTATTTATTGCTGTTAATGGCAAGTTATTAACAACGCCAAAATAACCAAACTACACCTGAATAAGCTTCAATAATTTAGTTCAAGTGATATTAACAACAACTGGATTAGGTGGATATAATGTACTTAAATCTGGTTCTAAGTTTTCATTAATTCTTAGACCAAATAAGCTGCGCTTAAAAACGACAGTTACTAACAATGTAAATAAATTCATTCCTTTCTTCTGATGAGTCAGCGATAATTTTACAGACATATATAAAGCTAAAATCCAGTCAGCGATAATTTTACAGACATATATAAAGCTAAAATCCAGAGTTTGGTTTCCCACTGTGAACATATAACCCATTGTGTATCCTTGCGCTAAGCTAAAAAACAAACTTACCGCTGAACCACCGGGTGGCCTTTCAAAAGAAACTGACACGTGTACCACTAACGTAACGAGCTATTATTATTGAAATAAGCCAAGCATTCCATGTCACTTTCAAAATATTCCAGTTACAATTAACGAAACCTGAACAGCAAAGTGAAAAATACAAAATAATGGAGATATCACGTACGTACGAGAAAATAAGTCACACATATGGCATAGTAACTCGTATATATAAGTTCTTTTACAATCTCGTACGTACGAGATAACTCCATAAACTTATATTTTTCATCTTATGGTTCAGGATTTCCGTAATCTATTAGATCCCACTATAGAATAGCTAAACTAACATTTAATTTTGAGTGGAATTAACTGCTGTAAAATGAACCTTTTGGTAAATACGGTTGATTCTTTTGCACCTGTAACTTGAACTGATTCAAATAAATAGTTTAATCTAAGTCACAAATAAAAAATAAAAGTAGTTTATTATTTCTCGATACAACTTTGTAATACCCAAAATTTCCACAGTCTCTTTAACTTAACACACGCTATAATTCACAACGATTCACGCACGTTACTTACGGTAACTTGACTCAATTATCTGTCTCTATATCTCTCTATCTGCAAATATATCTCCGCTTTATTTGCCGGGCTTATATACAAAAAAAAGAGGGCGTCTAGAAAAGACTAGAGTTGCCAGGAACAGTCACGATCCTTCAAGAATCTCATGACGTGTTACCAGCGTCACGTGACTTGCGCTGTCGTAACAATATGCTTATTTTAATACAAAGAAACAAATAATTCAATCTCTACACCCTGCTCAAACATAATGATTAATTCAATTTTGTGTGAACAACTCTACTAATATGTTAAGAGTTTATTTAATAATAAATGTTATCAAAAATGTTTCGATCATGTGTTCTTAAAATCGTGTAACAGCTCTAGATTTTTGTCTCCTCAAAAAATGAATTGACGCTAATTACATTCAAAACGTAGCAATCTTTACCTCTTCAATTAGAAATAATATTTTATAAACAAAAACAAAAATTAAAAACGTTTCAAAACATTGGTGATATACTTACGACTGAACATAATCGTATAATGTCGATTATTACAAAAATGTGTCCACTTTAACTCAAAATGGTTTAGAAATATTTCGTTAGATGGCTAAGAGACGCAACTGGGATATTCTAAGCCTGTACTTTGTTTAAGTGGTATAATGACCATCATCTTCATCGGGCTTTACAACAAATATATACAATGTCAGCTGAGAGTAGTGTTACGTATTAGAATTTTAAATTAGGTCTGACATT
>NW_013745585.1:0-2228 GCF_000517525.1 Limulus polyphemus
ATTGTCATTCTTTCTTTAGTTATTATTGTAATATTAGTGCTAATTCATTCTTTTATCAGTTATTATTGTAATATCAGTGCTATTGCCATTCTTTCCTCAATTATTATTGTAATATCAGTGCTATTGTCATTATTTCCGTCAGTTGATATTGGAATATCGGTACTATTTCATTTGTACTTGAGTTCTTCTTGTAATATGAGTGCCATTTTCATTCTTTCCTCACTTATTATTGTAATATAAGAGCTATTATTATTCTTTAATCAGTTATTATTGTAATGTCAATGCTTTTTTGTTTCTTTCCTCTCTTATTATTGTAATATTAGTGCTATTGTCATTCTTTCTTGAGTTATTATTGGTATATCAGTGCTATTACAGATTTTTATCTCAGTTCTTATTGTAATAAAAGTGTCATTTTCGTTCTTTACTCAGTGCTATTGCCATTCTTTCTCAGTTCTTCTGGTAATATCAGTACCATTTTCATTATTCCCTCACATATTATTGTAATATCAGTGCTATTGCCATTCTTTTCTCAGTTACTTTTGTAATGTCAGTGCTTTTGTTTTATCTTTCCTGACTTATTTTTGTAATATCAGTGCTATTGTCATTCTTTCCTCAGTTAGTATTGTAATATAAGTGCCATTTTCATTTTTTCCTCTTTTATTATTGTAATATCAC
This sequence comes from Limulus polyphemus, assembly GCF_000517525.1. Taxonomy (NCBI): domain Eukaryota; kingdom Metazoa; phylum Arthropoda; class Merostomata; order Xiphosura; family Limulidae; genus Limulus; species Limulus polyphemus. The sequence continues at coordinate 676 of NW_013745585.1, forward strand.
TGCCATTTTCATTCTTTCTTCACTTATTATTGTAATATCAGTTCTATTGTCATTCTTTCCTTAATTATTATTTTAATATCTGTTCTATTGTCATTCTTTCATCACTTCTTATTGTAATACCAGTGCTATTGGCTTTTTTCCACAGTTCTTATTGTAATATCAGTGCCATTTTCATTCTCTCCTCACTTATTATTGTAATATCAGTGCTATTGTCACTCTTTCCTCAGTTATTATTGTAATATCAGTTAAATTGTCATTGTTTCCTCAGTTGTTATTGGAAAGTCAGTACTATTGTCATTCTTTCCTCTGTTCTTTTATGTAATATCAGTGCTATTGTCATTCTTTCCTCAGTTCGTATTGTAATATCAATGCTATTGTCGTTCTTTCCTCACCTATTGTTGTAATATCAGTTCTATTGTCATTCTTTCCTCACTTCTTATTGTAATACCAGTGCTATTGGCTTTCTTTCAACAGTTCTTATTGCAATATCAGTGCCATTTTCATTCTTTCCTCACTTATTATTGTAATATCAGGTCTATTGTCACTCTTTTCACAGTTGTTTTTGTAATATCAGTGCCGTTTTCATTCTTTCCTCACTCATTATTGTAATATCAGTGCTATTTTCATTCTTTCCTCAATTATTATTGTAATATCAGTTTTATTGTCATTCTTACTTCAGTTATTATTGTAATATCAATGCTACTGTCTTTCTCCCTCACTTATTATTGTAATATGAGTTCTATTGTCATTGTTTCATCACTTTTTATTGTAATACCAATGCTATTGGCATTCTTTCAACATTTCTTATTGTAATATCAGTGCCATTTTCATTCTTTCCTCACTTATTATTGTAATATCAATGTTATTTTCACCCTTTCCTCACTTATTATTGTAATATCAGTACTATTGTCATTCTTTCCTCATTCTTATTGTAATAACAGTGCTATTGTCATTCTTTCCTCAGTTCTTATTTGAATATCAGTTCTATTGTCATTTTTTCCTTAAATATTATTTTAATATCTGTTCTATTGTCATTCTTTCATCACTTCTTATTGTAATACCAGTACTATTGGCTTTCTTTCCATAGTTCTTATTGCAATATCAGGAAACAATGACAATTTCACTGATATTACAATAGCAACAGAGGAAAGAGTGACAGTAGACCTGATATTACAATAATAAGTGAGGAAATTATGAAAATGGCACTTCAGTTATTATTGGAATGTCAGTACTATTGTCATTATTTCTTCTGTTCTTATTGTAATATCAGTGCTATTGTCATTTTATCTTCATGTCCTATAGTAATATCTGTGCTTTTGTCATTCTTTCCTCAGTTTGTATTGTAATATCAGTGCCATTTTCATTCTTTACTCAATTATTTTTAAAATATCAGTGCCATTTTTATTCTTTCTTCACTTGTTATTGTAGAATGAGTGTTATTGCCATTCTTTCCCCAATTATTATTGTAATACCAGTGCTATTGTCATTGTTTCCTCACTTATTTTTGGAATGTCAGTACTATTGTCATTCGTGTCTCAGTTAATATTGTAATA
>NW_013745586.1:0-1006 GCF_000517525.1 Limulus polyphemus
GAACCCCATATTTTAGCGTTTTAAGTCCATAGCTGACATTTGGGGAACATGGTTTAACGTAGTTGAACTTGTAAGACAATTGAATTTACTATGGTAGCCAAGTAATCAGTTAGAAAACGATTAAATCAAAACAACTTACTCTGAACATGCTAGAGAGTGTAGAATAAGGAATACCTTAAAAATGAAAGAAAGCTGACAAATCATCCAGTGTAACTTTTAAACAGTATTGGAGGTTTACTTCTTACCACAGATTAACAGTTACTGGTGGTACATATAAATACTGGACTAGACTTTTTATATCATGAGGCTGTACGCAAATCCTGTTGTAGTAAGTTAATTTATTGTTTTACTATGTAACTACATGATTGGTTAGACATCTTCAATAAAACAGCTATAGGAATACACGACATGTAGTTGGTTGCCCTGAAGTTTTCTATTAAACATTAAGTCTGCTTCTTGCCAAAGACCAAAGCCTACTCTTATTTCAAAGCAAATAGTATGTTCATTATAAAAATTAAAGCGTGCTTCAAGACTATTGTATACTATCATACAAATAAGTAATTGAAAATATTATAGGATTAATATCATTACCGCACAATCCTGACCCAGAAATTTACACTTAAGGCAGACTAAACATCTATTGATTTGCAGAAAGTTATACGAAACTTTACTTTCCCCACTAATTAAAGAGGGAAACGAGTTACTTAGGCTTCTTTATATTTAAACACATGAAAATACTTCAGGTGTCCATTTAGTCAAGCTTGAAAGCTAGTTCGACTATACTAATACCCTTACAACATCAGCTACTACTATTTTGTTTTAGTGTTGCTTGTATACAGCATCATGATGCAACTACTAAGTCTTCCAGTCTATCTGTAATCATACAAGTTGAAGATACCTATTATAAATTATTTTATCTTTAAACCATTAGAGCTTTTACCAATGATATTATTCAATTATATTACATCTCTGTAAGTTGGTTTAATAACAAAGTATAAGCGTGAAA
>NW_013745587.1:0-3524 GCF_000517525.1 Limulus polyphemus
AGGATTTTTATTGCTTCGTGTATGTGAAGAGTTGTGAAGTCGTTAAATCGGCGGATTACTTTGGTGTTTTGTACTAGGTCCTGACGTGTATGTTTTTGGTTGTGGATGCCGACACAATGTTCTTTAATGGCTCCATTTTGTAGGTGCATTGTTAGGCGTCTTGACAGGGTTGTGGTAGTCATTCCGATGTAGGAGGCGTTTGCCAGGAGCTCGCAGTCTCCTTTATTACACTTGTACTCGTAAATGATGTTCACTTGCTGTAGATCTGTTGTCTTTTTAGCAGGGCTGTTTTTCACGATAATGTCCGACGTTGTGGTAGACTTGTAGTAGATGTTGAGTTGCAGTTTTGTGTTCTGTTTCTTTGGTGTGGTATTTTTGTAAACGATATCCTTTAGAATCCGTTCGTCTTCGATGTTTTTATTGTGGCTGCGAATAATTTTTTAGTCTCTTTTGAATTTACATTTAAGTATTTAATCGCTATGGTCGAGAGTTTTTATTTACACTTTGAAATTATACTTTAATGTAATGTTCTTGAGCGGTCATTTTCTTTTCTGAAGGATTTTATTGTTGCGATTTAAACAAATTTTTCAAATAATTCTTACTTGTTAGTAGTTCCATATCTAAAGTAATTCATCTTCATCGTCACCGAATTTGAATTCATTGCTCTTGGAATACATATGTATACATCATTTAACATGTATTGTAAGTCGAATATCTCCCACAACTTGTGTTTACATGTATGATTAATAGCAATTGTATGCAAACGAAAACGTAGACAAAACTGACTAAATATATTATAATGTAGAATAAAGAAAACTTAAAATACATAAACATCAACACATTTGTACAAAGCTGATTAACCACTAATCCTACCCATATGGCATGGACTTCTATTTGATGTTATTTTTTGTGATTACTTTGACAGTCAAATACGAATTTTAATAGGGAGAAATAGACTCTGAGAGTGGAAAATAATAAAAGTCAAGGAAATAATAAGTTTCTCTTTTTTGATTTATTCGATTTCGTTAGTTTGACAAAACAGTGGTTTTTTTTCAGGAATGATTTAAAGTTTAGCACGCGAGGTTTATATACACGTGCGAAGACAAAAGAAACAAAGGTTTGAGGTTAAAGAAAATTGTCATCTTATGGTCGCATCAAGTGATAGACACCTTACTGAACACAAGCTCTATCTTAACCTACCATATTGCCCCCAGTGGCACAGCGGTATGTCTGGGGACTTACAACGCTAGAAAACGGGTTTCGATACCCGTGGTGGGCAGAGCACAAATAGCCCATTGTGTAGCTTTGTGCTTAACTATAAACAAACAAAACCTACCATATTACATGAAGACGTCAGAATATGTTTGAATTAATAAGACAAACATTTGTGACAGATTTATTATTATTATATATTTATTTTAATATCGATATTTGTTTATATTAAATTTATATTTAGAAACGTACATAACTTGTACAATTCCCGCCTGTTCTCTAAAGTTGTAGAAGATTCTAAAGTGTAAGAATCAACAATATATGTGTATATATGAACGACAGTTTTAGCTTTGTATTGTTACGTAATAGGTATTTTCGGGAAACTCTCCACACGCCTATAAATATAACGAACGCGACGCGCCTAAAAAGACAGTATTTATTATTGTGCTGCTGTAATTGGTGTACTATAAACTTCGAAAGCTATAACTGTGATTGTTATAATGCTTATCAATCGGGTCACTTCAGATATTTGACCAGGAACATTTATAAATTTCGAACATTACAAATCATTCAACTTCAGTGGATTCACGTCGGAAATTAGTACTTTTACGAAAACATTACCTAACGTCACCAGTGGAAACTCGACCTGTAAGAATACAGCTATCTAGCTCCCTATTAAGTGAATTATAATTACGTCAACTCGAAATTAACTCGCTCATCGTCAACCCTCGATAAGATATCAAGGAAATTCCAGAGTAGAAATAAGACTTTATATTGCTTGTAAGTTTGTAAAACTTTGGTATATAAATCATTGTTTGTAATAACTATTTGGAATAACTGTTATTGTAAATCTTGTTGGCAAATATCACAAATTGGAGATATATCGGCAAATATTTAACTACTAAATCTAAATTACAATTTAACTCAGTTTTAGTCCATTCGAAGTTGTAATACGTAACATAATACATTGTACTACATTTCGTGAGATATGTAATGAACAGCACTTTGTCTTACTATCCTTTACTAACGTTAACAGAAATCTTTATATGATACTTTATTATATAAAAAGTATAGGCTGTGTTAAAGTTATACTTTAAAAACATCTGAGAAGAGACAAATGCTAAAACGGTAATGGATATGTTGAACATAAGGTGGTTGAAATATTATTATACACACTTCATCTTGAAAATGTCCAAGGGAGCAAAGAAAACAAAAGTAGCATTAAAATTACACTGAGATTAATACTGTTGCCTTGTAACAAATATAATTATCAAAACTAGTTTCAGTTACTTAAGTTATTCGTAATGAGTGTCAATGTATATTGACTATGAGATTGATTCAGTTTGATATACATTAGTTATATAACACACATTACAATAAAACACTTTATGTATTCATGAACATAAATCTTGTGATTGTGTAAATATAAAGAATATTTAATCTCATTCTCATATATCTGTTGTTGTTTTTTTTCATAGGGTTACTTGTGACTATACTTTTCCCTGAAACTCATGGTTCACAACAGTTAATAAGTAGTTTTGATTCTTTACGAAGCTGTTGAATATTATAAGTAAATGATTGATTGAAAACCGTCTTACCAGATGTCATTAATCCAGCTGGGATAGAAATAACATAAAGGTTTTTCTTGCTCTTGAAGCTTTCAGATTTCGACAGTTTTAAAAAATTATAAAAAGAAGTTATATCAGGCAATTCGTGACTCAGACATTTATTAAATTAAATTTGTGTTCATGATACCAGCCTAGATAGTTTTCTCTTTTCAAATAGAGGTATATGAAATCTTTTTATAAGTAAATATTAAACCCTTAGTTAAGTTACATTGCTTTATCAGTAAAGTTTGTAAATAAGGTGGGTCGGTTTATTTTCACAGTTATATAATTTGATGCCATAAATATAAAAAAAAATTACTAGTGAAACAAAGTAAATGAGAACACACTGCATTCCTTGATTCTGACTTATCTTATCTATGAATGAAACAGTCGCTGTCACACAAAACGTAGCAAACCATCCTAAAGAAGAAATAATGCGATGGAGAACTAAAGGCCAGAGAAAGAAAGAAGCTGTCTGGAATAAAAAATATTGAATTATCAGTTAAAACTCGAATGGTTTATCGTATGTATTGTAGCAAGATATCAACTTTAGTTCTGATATTTTCAAATCTAGAAGATCATATTTCTTTAATGTAAGTAACCCTTCAGTTGAGGATTGATCATAAAAGAAACTTATCTATATAGATGAATCATTTCTTTAGCTAAACATTTACTTGAATATTTGCTAAGTTACGATTCGGTAAT
>NW_013745588.1:0-1784 GCF_000517525.1 Limulus polyphemus
GGCAGCATGCATTCTTGCTCCAGACTACCCGTTCATTAAAACTCCATTAACTTAAAAAAAAAGAAGGAAAGCATTAAAGAATTTTCATATTTTACTTTCAGGCAAAAAAAGTAGAATTGTACTGTATTTCTTAAAATAGTCTATCAACAAAATTTTGAAAACATTACAAACTCAAAAACAACAAATATTAAAACTTTAAGGCAAAAATTAGATAACATTTAGTATATTTGCAACAGTTTCATACAGTTTGATTAACTAATTCCACAGGCGAAGGGAAAAATCCTGTCTAAAAGGGTTAAGAAAATAAATGCACAGTACATTAATTAGAAATTTTGTATCTGAATAAGATTACCATAGTACAAGATGAAGTCCATCACAACAAACTTTTACAACCAAAAAGATGAAAACACAGAAAAACTATTTACCTATATAAGAATAAAAAATATGGTAAACAGGGTTCATACAACAATTATATGTAAAATGAAGATTAAATGGGTATATGAATTAGAGCAAAATCAAAATAACAATGTAGATTCAATACGGTTAGATTTTGCAGATTTAATTTTCACTTATAGGAATCTCTTAAATTTTAAATAAAGTTAAAAGTTCCATTACTTAGTCTAAACAGAAAAAATAACATTGAAGAACTAACTTTTTCTCTTTCTTCAAACATCCAAAAGAAAGGAGTCAAAGCTCCAATGTCTAAAGCATGAGTTCCAATTCCCATAATGTGGTTCAGAATTCTAGTAATCTCTGCAAACAATACTGAAAAGAAAAACAATGCAATATATTCCATTAAATTAAACATAAAAATGAAAAACTTAATAATTACAGTGAATTTAAATAGATCTTAATTTTACTGCATAACTCCAATTGCAAAGAGATTTCCTGTTGAAACTACAAAATACCTTGCTAGAGTATATAAAAAAAGTGTTAACCTTTTTGCGATGGAGCCCCTTTAAATGCTTTTCTCTGCAAGTCACTGTGTGACATTCAAAATTTAATCAAACAATTTACATAAATGAAATTAATATTATAAAGTATGTTATAATTTGAAGTTTTAAGTCATTTATTTGAAAAAAAAACACTTAAAACTTCAGATGTATTTTCCCATGACCAATAAGCTATGAAAATTCTCTACTTTGGCTCTCTTGATCTTCAATAATATAAAATAATACAATGGTAATTGAGAAGGGGTATGTCTAGACAATAAGTTGCTTACATAACATTTTGACTCGTTCATTTCAAAGTTCTCTGAATGAATACAGTTGAAACAAGTAATAAATATTTTCAACCCCCCAACAGGTGCCAGGTCCACCTTCAACAGATTTATTTGAGCTTTATAGCCTACATGTAGATGCTACATACATATGTGTATATTCATTAGAAGGAGATCATTTTACACTATAATCTAACAATGGTTATCTTGAAATTGGCACACAGTTGTCGTCATTGGTTACATGTAATTGACACTAGCATTGTTGGCTGCATGATTGACTAGTGCTTATGGTTGTTTCTTATCTAAATATGTTAGAGATACAGTTCAAATTGTATTTAGGTCTTACTCTTATATTTTAGTTAATTATATAGTAAAATGCTTAATTAAAACTTTCTCAACACGGGCTCAGTCAATTTGACCGACCACATGACCTCTTTGTACTCGTTTAAAGTCTTTATAGATTTAATACTTCTAACTTTCAATATAGTGTGTATATTTTCATATTTTTAAGCAAAGTATTTTTAATAAAATAAAATAAAGATTTGAACATGAATACATATTGAAT
>NW_013745589.1:0-5871 GCF_000517525.1 Limulus polyphemus
GCATTAACAGCAACTATATCCAGGGTTGCTCTAACATAATACTGCTGTAGCTGCTCATGCTGTTTTTCTTTGTAAACCTTTCCACCCACAGCAGAGTTCACATATTTTACATCACTTCTGACAGACCCACGATACAAAACCTAGTAGAAACATTCTCTTACTTACTCCAGTGCCTTCTTAACACCCAAGCATCCAACATTTGGAAAACTGTGTAGATCACAGAGTGTTTCAAGATATAGCGACTGGGGAATTACCAACCATAATCATTGTTTCTTTTCACTGTTTTCTTCACATTTTCGACATTACAAGCCCTCTTTTAAATATAAGGAACCGAAATATATTCAATACATCTTTGTTTTTAGGTTGTCTGAGGTTAATTTGTGCAATGAGGGTCTTTTTGCACTATTCTTGAGTCAGTCGTATCTTTTGCCTGAGCAGCTTCCAGTTGGGTGATGAATCACATAAATATTTCATCACACCTTGAACTACAATTTACTGTACTAGAAGTTGGTCATATTTTCTATTCTGTGCTTTCCACTTCTCAAGGTGTTTACATTCTTCATTTACACATGGTCTTCGGGATAATATGTCAGCATTTTCATGGTCACATCCTTGGCGATGTATGATTTTAAAGTTGTACTCTTAGAAGTTTTGGAACCATCTTGCTATTTGGTCTTCTGGAGTATAAACATTCATCAGCCACTTCAGTGCTGCACGATCTGTTCAATGCGCCAACTTTTGTCCATGTAAATAATGATGGAAATGACTCGGGGCTCAAACAACACTTAGTGGATCCTATCGATTAGCATCTGGAAGCCATTTCTTTCAAAGTACTCATGATTACAGAATATGGGCTTGTCATATACTTATTAATATTCTAATTGGTTCAATTACAAGGTGAAATAATTAACTGCGAGAACAGTTGTGGCGGTAAAGATTGTTGATTTAAAAAGGAATAAGCGTGTACATTTGGAAACTCTTGGCATTACTTAACTTGTCATTAACAAGTAATTTACCTTACTTTGAAATTAAATACTTATGTATTACTATCCGATCTATTAAGATTATTTCAGGCATTTTGAGGTAAACTAACGTTTAGGAATTAGTAATGGATTTGATAATACAGTACTTTTCAAGTCTAATTAAAAATAGTTGGGAATCTAAGTTAATTCGCTAATACATAACATAATGATTTCTCAATGCTTATATAACTTTTTCCTATTTTACTTTGAAAATGAGGTAAATTCCACTCACTGAGTAACTGACGTAATCAAACAGATATATTTTCGCCGCATTACACGTAATTTCTACTATTCACAAGTAAAATAAAAAACATCAGCGTTATACATATTTCATCGAATTATCTTACAAGTATACATTTGAGTGTGAAACTCCTTACATGTAATAAACCCTAATTTCTAGTTTGTACAGAATTATAATCTACTGATCCTATTACATTCATAGTTTGTTTTATAATTATTAACAAATATAACAGGTAGCCTAACTGTTAACTCCATAAATATACACAAATATTGGCACTACAAACTGAACAATAATAACAACTATTATTTCAATTAATTACTCAGATTTCGAACATAATAATTGTCTTTTAAAATTACTTATTTAAAAACTAATCAGTAAATTTAAGAATGCCGAGAGTTTAACTGCTACAACTACTCACAATCAAATAATGAGAAATATCGATTTACTAGTTTACAATAACGAGAAAAAATAATTTACTATCCAGTTTACAACTTAAACGCCCCTTCCGAAGTCAAGTCACAAATACTTTTTTAATTTTACTTTGCAGTTTGACCCTGTGACTTTCTTTTATAAAATTGATTGTTATTATACACATATTGAAATTAAGTGCGTTCCACCCCAGATATTTATAAAAATCTGGACAACACAAATACCGTATTTATAATTTACTGAAGACAACATCTCTCAATAGATGCCACTATATGTTTCAACATCAACAACGAATAAAAATAAGTCTATTTTAGTACAGAAATTACAATCATTAGCTGTAACAAGCTATTTATATAAAAAAATTCACATCCAAAAATGTAAACATACTGAAAAGCCGAATTATAAGAATACCTGTTATTATCAAGTTGTCAACCATTCGAAGCAATACTAAAACTTGACGTGGCATAAAATTTAAAAGATGATAAATTCTCGATTGCGGTTCATTCGTTGAGGAGTATGGTCGGAGATTAGTTCAATGATCTTGGCAGAGGATATGTTGGCAAATATCACACTCAAAATTTAACCCAAAGTTCAATAGGGTTGAGTTCTGGTGGTTATGCTGACCAAAGAAGATGAGTAAAACTAATTTTGGACTACATTAGCGTGGTGAACTGTTGCATTTCCATGTTCAGGTGTACATTAAACGTTCTTTTAAAGGAATCAAGGGCCCCAACTCCCACTAAGATTGTTCCACACACATTTATATCATCGCCATTATAGAGCTTTCATTATCGAAACAATACAAGCAGAGTGAAATGACTCATGTAGCTTTCTTTACACTTCTAACCTTCTGACAGTGTAGAAATGGACGAAACTCGACTCAAGTTACACTGTAACACGTTTCTAGTCATTCATTATTCAAAGTTTGTATTGTAAGTATCACTGAAGCCGTGCTTTCCTGTTTGGGTTTGAAATAAGCAATTTTTATAATGTTATTGGCACAGTAACTGATTACTGAGTAAAGAATCGGTGGAATGGAACACAGTGTGACTTTTGTTGTACCTTACAAGTCTGTCTAATGGTATTTTCCTCGTACATTCAGGGTTAAGGGGCACAGTTAGTTTTAGTGGCAGATGTACTTCCTCTCAGATTTATTATTTATAGGCTCTGATGGCAGAGGTTTTTAAACAGTCAGTCTAAAAGACAAAGAAACAATATTTAATAATGATGCTTCTGGTATATATGCTCTGGTTATTCTTCTCTGAAAATTGGAGAGATCCTCGTTCTTACCTATCTGCTTGAAGGCTAATCACGTATATAGCTCAAGTAGCCCCTGTCACATCAAATCACCTATTTATTTTGCATATGCATATAAATTGCGTGATCTACAAATGTGTGTGTGAGTTTTTATAAAGTGTTTGTTACGAAAGATAAGTCTGTTAGAATAATTTAGTCACAGATGTCCTTAGGAAATACTGAATGTAGTGTTTAAAAATACAGTAAGTCTAATATTATTGCATTATGAAAAGTACAACTAATTATAATCATACTTCCACAGCTTGAAACAAAAGGCGTTCACACCATATCAATCTTTAATGGAAATTAAAAACAACATTATCGAACGGTGTTATTCAACAATTACTAACATTTTCGGAACTTAAGAAGCTAAGCATACCAACGGTGACACATATATCAAAGCGCACGAATACATAAATAAAAAACAAACATAGTCCCATATAAATACAGGTTCATCATAAAATAATCTTATGTGTTGGGAACTTTTGTAGTGGAAACCATTAAGTGATATCTTAAAATACTGGGACCATATTTTCTATGATTTTCCATAAACTTAGAACCAAACCTTTATTTCTGAAGATTTAATGAGCAAAACAATAATTCATTCACTAATTCATCATCATTATGTAAAATACTTTATGTTATACGTAACTGTTTTCTTTAGTATTAACTTAAGCACTCATTAAAAGTAGTGAAAAGTTATAGTACCTAAAGCTATCATAGTATTAATCTTTCATAACTTTGGATACGTTTTTGTTTACTTAACTAGTGTCCTTGTGAATAGGATGTAGTGAACCTTAACTTCTTAATCATTGTATTATGCTGGGTAATATATGACTTTTATTTATTCTCTGAACTGTTGTGCTGCGTTAAACTTATGCATTGCGCTTAAAGAAAATGCAGATGCTAGCTCTTTTAAATATAATCCCAGGCTTTCTGGGATTATAAATCTAGATGTAGAGAAATATAAAGTGATAGTTACGGATCAGAATTACCTTTGATTTAGACATCTAAAAACTTCCATCATCTTCATCCTGTTCAGCTACAACAGGAGTAGGTAGGACACTTCAGATGCGGAAGTTGTCTGCCGCCAGAGGGAGCACACGTGTGTCATTCTCGGGGAAGGAGAGAAGGGGTAGAGACGAAGATGTCACCAGAGACAATGACGTCATAGTTCCACGAAGTGGAACCACAGGGCGCTGACACCATGCAATGGTATTATCATAGAAGTCGTGTTACTATGGGTGGCGTTGCTAGGCCGCCATGGCGTCAGAGACAATGACACATACAACATGTATCTACGTGTCTCAACATGACCAGGTTTAAAACACGAATTCATTAGTTCTATATTTAATTACATTTCCTGACTATTTGTATGTAAATTGTCCTTAAATGACGTTTATATAAATATGCTGTTTCACTAATTTGACTTTATATAACTTGACAAAGTATTTCATTTTACTCATGATACTTTATAGTTTTACAAGGGTGGACACTCTACTTCCACGTATGATAACATCATCAATGTTTAGGTTTAATTATGCTAAAACCATTATTTAATGACAATCTTACTGTCCGTAGGATTTTAACAAATATGCTGTCATCCATTATTTGAATGAGATCACAACTTACATTTTTGTTTTCAATTATATATATATTCATCTGTATTACATATATTTTACACAGGTTGGCAATGTTACTAAGGTTTGTATACAGAAATAAATGTACATTTAATTGCATATGTTTGACAAAGATATTTCTATACTTCCGTAGGACAGTATGTAGCATATAGAAGTTCTTTTCATTTCCATCTGTGAGCCATTAACACCATGGAGACATTTTGCTTGGATAAAGCATTCAGTGCATTTAGCTTATGAAAAATATTTGCCAGATATGCCATGTTTCAAAGCCATCTTGAATAAGCAATAGAAAATTCCATAAAATATATTGTTTTCTGCTTAGGAATCAAGCCATACTTACTTGGAAATTTATTCGCTCTCTAAGTATCGGACCAGTTCCAACGTTGACCCGTAATTATTGATGTTTGGCTATTCAACTCATAGTTAGAGTGTCATGAAATGGTAACAAAAACAGAACTCATATAGACCAGCTGAGAAGCTGAATTCATTTCAGTTATACCATTTTCAGACTTTAGAACAAACAAATGGCCACCAAATCATCTGAGATAGCTTGTTCAAACACTTTTAACCAGAAATAGTGGTAAAAAATCAATAAATTGTTGGTGGAGTTTCCTTATGTATTTGTGGGATCAGATGGCTGTCTGGTTAGATCAACAGTCATTAGTTACCAAATATGAGCACTTGTGATGTTGCTAGCACTGAGATAATTTGGATATTGGACAATAGTGTAATACAACCTTCAGATAACTGAGAGAATGACGAGCGCGGGCCGCATAACCATTTTGTTCAATACAATACAGTGAATACACAAAAATAAAGACAACAAACATGTTTATTTTCTAAAAAGTTATCAAAGAATGTGACGTCAGCAACAACATAGTTATATCACACCCAGTGGGCACATATCCGACTCTCACAAACCAAGCAGCAAAAAAGGTTTGTGAGATTTGTGAAACTGGCGTTTAGCTTTTGAGATATCATCAATATTTGCTTTGGAATTGCTGCATCCAACCAAGAGAATTGCTTTCAAATGTTCATCAGTCAACCTCGTTCGATATGCTGACTTCACGTACTTCATTTTTGAAAATGTTTGCTCACAGACTTAAGTTGTTCCAAACACTGATGCCATACCAGAGGGAAAGTTCTTCAACTTTGAAAACTCTTCATCAGTTAAGCAGCGATAAAATTCAACAAGTTTTGATTCTCTGTGCTTCTCTTTCAACAAGTCATTTGATTTCAAATC
>NW_013745590.1:0-2947 GCF_000517525.1 Limulus polyphemus
ACTTTTACACAATCGCAAAATTTGTGTTCATTAATGCATATAGTATTTTATTATCTATCTAGCTATATATATATATATAAAACGCAAAAATCTGTGTGTCTGTTTGTCTGTCCATTATCTAATTCATACCTCAACCTATAAGGACAAAAATAGGTATGTGAAAATGAAATGAAAAATTATTTACTCTTACACAATAACAAAATTTAAGTTCATTAATATATTAGTTATTGTATTATGATTTATGTATTGTGTTATATCAGAATGAAGACAAGGCAATCAATATTATTAGATATGTAGTTTATAACTGCTTGCTAAAGAGTAAAATCTATAATTGGTTTGTATATTATTTTGTTATCCTCTTTGTCAATTTTATTAATAATAGCAAAAGTATGAGTTACTTGTCATTTGGCCACTTTTTTATCTATACCAACATAGGCATAATCATTTATCCTATGTTCATTATCTTTGCGTGGAATATCATATAGTTCTTTCTGGCTACTGATTCATCAACACTCTGAAGATACAATTTTTTTTCCCTTTCAAGTCTTGGAAGACCAAATCGACACACATTTCTAATGCCAGATTTGGTTTTTTTTTATACTTTTTCGTGCAATATTGGACATAAGCTTTTATTTCGAATCTGACAAGTAAGATATTTCGAAATAAATGCAATAATTTTTTCATCTGTGTTTTCTCCAATCATAGGAACGCCATCTATCCAAAGCAATAGATTAAAATGTAATCCATGTCCTTGGTAGTCTCGTCTCCAAAAATAGTGGGTGTCTGTGACAATAGTAGTATCACTTGATTTAAGTAATTCTAAGATTTCTTTAAATTTGTTATTGATAAATCTAAGAGCTGATATTGGATCAGCTGTAACCAGTGCACTTGTGGATAGATGGGCCATTTCAGAAGGATAAGTCTTACGTAAATATACACCCAAATCCTCTCATATCCATTCAGCAGGATTCAGAGTAAGAAACTAGCTAGCTGGACCATATATCGTTTCGTGGTTATGCCCAATACTGCTAACTGTTTCGTAAGCGTACAAATACACTGGTCATATCCCTCCAAGCACTTAATTTTCGATGATTTCAAAGTACTGTATAGTTGTCAACTTTTCATGCTGGCAATTAACTTTTAATTTGTGAACTATTCCACTATTTAACTGACGTATGGCGGAAAAAATGATGTTAGAACAGAAATTGCTGATTTAATCTAAATCGAGCAATGCATGACTGCATTATAGTTTCAACAATGTCTGAGTCAACAAGCTGATTAATGCTACACACCGTTACCATATGGGAAAAGGTCTAGTATATACTTCTGCTTCCTCCTCTTATTTAATTCATATGGCCATGGGTTTTCTGTCAGTACATTGCTCACAATGTACTTCAGTATTATTCTCCTTGCATATGGCAATTTTAGCCTCATTAGTATCAATGTTGGGTTCTACACTAACATATTCAGTTATTCAGTTATAGTTAGTCTATTGCTAACCCTAATGCTGATGTTGGTATATTAATGTTATGATGCAATTGATTGATTTCTTTCAACTTCTGTGTCCATCCCATTCTGCCCAACAACATTTGTTTGACTAAGTATGCTGCACAACAACACAAATAGCTCTCCATGCTCTGGAATAGATTTTTCATGCTTGGGTAGCCTTTACAAGATCATTTGCAAGGGTAAAGGCAGATTCAAAGTTGAAACCAGCGCCTTTTTTGACCATGTGGCTAGCAGGTAATCATTTTCCAGACACCTTCCTTGGAAGGTTTTTCCTGCTGAAGTAACACTTTTTATAATGATTTAGCTGGTAAAATTATTAAGGAAACAAGTAACATTTTAAACAATTTAACTCTATTCAGTACCCATCATCAGGAGCAGGATGTTGTTCTATATATTCCAGCAACCATTCCAAAGCACCATCTGTGATCAGTAAGGTGCAGTAATCCACTTATAAACATTCGTGTTTTAACAGAGTTTGTTACATGGTATGCAAGGATACTCAGCATACTCTAGACACTTTTTGTGATAAAATATAAAAGCTGTTTTGAAAGTGTCAAGAATTTTGATTTCCTACAAAGCTTCACATGATATAACATAATATTTTTTACTTACCTTCTGTTCTTTTGCAATTTCCTACAATGCATAAATGTCACCTCTATGTAGTGCACTGTCATTGCCACGAATTTTGTAATCAGCTCTTCTGACACTGTATAATATATTGATTGTTTTCCTGATGTAAAGATAATCTGGTGCAAGGCAACGTAAAAATAGCAATTTAGAGTCACAAGCATTTGAATGAAGATGGCATTATCTGTTGTGCTCTTGTAGATGTGGATCATGCAATGTTAGTGAATATAGTGTAGCAGATATCCCCAGTTACCTCATGCATTGATATTTTGCACAATTCAGAACAATTGCAAGTAGCAGCCCCTCTCCCACAAGCACCCTTGTTGTTATTGTAAAGAAAACGTACTTTAACTCCCTTTTTTGGTGACCCTTTTCTGTGCATGTCACAAAATTTTACTTAGTTACATTTAAAATTGAAGTAAGCTATTTTATGATCAATGTTTGTCAGTGAAGTCAGCATTAAAATTTACACTAGAGTTCAAAGTTTTGTTTTATTCTCTCGTGATCCCTAATTATACTAAGCTGATCTAGAAGTTTATAAACAATGGATAGAGCAAAGCATTTGTTGAAGTACATTCTCTTAACTGTTATTTTAAAATTTGAATGAAGAACTAGTCAAACCAGTCTTAGCATTGTTGCTGCTTTGTCTCCACAACTTTAGCGTTATTTCTCACCTAAAAATATATATTAGTTAACTAGACAATTGCATTGTATTTAGGTTTAAGATTTATATTTTACTTCATTATGTGTTATTTACGTTTTAAGACGCATATTTGAAAAGTTTTATAACTTTTTATATAAGCCAATGCCT
>NW_013745591.1:0-1396 GCF_000517525.1 Limulus polyphemus
ATTAGCTAAGAAAAATAAAGACAGATTAGAAACTACTGTGTATCGCAAACCTTTCTCTGTTATCATGTCGAAACACTAAAACATACAAATTCACAAAAAATGTCAGCTTTTAGTTTGCATGATTATAGGTCCTTAAAATTATGTTTTAAATAAGATGATTCAAAAAATGAGTTGTTATTTATAAAATAAGTGGCAGTAGATAGTTTTTTCACTTAATGTTGTTTAAAGATAAGGTCTAGTATAACCTAAGAAAGTTGTGTCATCTGTAGACTTTCTGATCTGTTAACCCTTCATCTTTATTTAAATTATCATAATTATTTTTACTGTGTTTAATTATTTTGGCCATTTCTAACCATCATATCATTCCCTTTTGCCAAAATATCAGTTTTTCTCCCATTAAATAATGTGAAAAGTAAGGCGTACATGTTTGGCTAAAGAATCGTTTTCAATTTTATTATGTTTAGCATTTATATTTGGTTATTTCATATTTTATATTTCTTTTAGTTTGACTTCTGTACACACAACCATATTCACATTCAATTTTATAAATACCTGTTTAATACATTTATTATATCTTTAGTTATATTTAATATGTGGCTCATTTTATTTGTAGGTTAAGAAATTGAGGGGGAAAAAAAGATTTTACTTTGTTAAATTCCTGAAACATATAACATGATAAATTTGGAACATAAAACAAGAATAACATTTCCATTTTACTTTTTTTATCAAATGTTTATTTGACATTACTTTTTGTTCATTATTTATAATTCTATTAAATTTTCTAACAAAAATGATTAAAACACTCACACTATCAGTGTTTAAAATGCTGATTTGAAACCTTTATTCTGTTCTACACACTTACCAATGTTTGACTTGCAGTATTCCAATAAAATTAAACATATCTACATTGTCATTAGATACAGCAGCACAGAAAAAGTGAAATATCACAAAATTATCTATTTTTCAATGAGCAAAACTCCTGGTGTGAAATGTAGATTAAGGAAAAACTAACAAGTTGAAAGACTGATAAGGTTTCTGAGCCACATGGTGTTTCCCCAAAGATTTTGAAGCAGGTTAAGGATTGGATAATTTGATATATTACTCCTCTTTTCCAAGGTGTTAAAAATTATCCTGGTAATTATAGGCTTATTAGGTTTATATTAGATGATAAAATGTTTCTGAAGTTTGCTAAAGATGGTTTTGCAAAGTCAGTTAACAAATTTTAAAATGTTGGATAATCAACATGTTTTCAATAGGGAAAAATCTTACCTCACTGTTCTTTTGACATTCTTTGAAGAGGTTACTACTTACATAGATGAAAGTAAAGGTGTGGATTTGGTTTATCTGGATTTAGAAAGCATTTAACAAGATGCTAAAAAATAATCTGTATGTGTGG
>NW_013745592.1:0-1766 GCF_000517525.1 Limulus polyphemus
GTTAAAATAATAGTACAAGTATGCAAAAGATCAGCAAGATTTGAGAGGGTAAGTTGTGGAGTACTAGCTGAGTTGACTCTAATAAAAAAAGGTTTTTGTCTGTGGCATACATGTAATTTGTTATGTGTATCAGAATGTAGTAATGAAATATTTTGTTTACATTTTTATGCTCCCACTGCAGAGCAGGGCATACTGGCTTGTCCCAGTCCGTCCAGATTTTGTGGACAGGATATATCATAATTGGATGGATGTATTTTGACAAAATTTGTATAACAGGTACTACATACAAGTTCTAGACTTGATTAGCTTTTAAATGTCAAGGTCAAAAGGTCACTTGTACTTATAAAATTGTCACCAACCTGTTGGGCAGATATTCAAATGCAGGGTGAATGGATATTGACAAGAGTTGTACAACAAGTACTACATACAAAGTTTTAGACCTGATTAACTTTTGAAGGTTATTGAGTGTCAAAGGCCAAGAACAAAAAGTCACTGGTACATGTAAGTCCTTCTCCAATATTTGTAGGTTAAATGGATTTTCACCAAAATTATAGAACTGGTATAACATCATCAAATTGGGTCTTAAAATATTCAGTATGGTGTTGGTGAGAACATAGATGTTTCATAAACACAATTTGCACATGTTTGGCATATAGAATTTTTTAAATTATAAATAGTAATGGAAATAAAATGTGTAAGGATATAAAAGTGTTTGAAAATTAGCATGTTTGTTGATGATGGTTGAAAATTCTGTAGGCTACCATAAGTTATGTTTATAGATGTAATTGCAACTTGTAATTTTTTGAGACATTACTCTAAGTTGAAGTCTTCATCTGAAATCTAGTGTTAGTTATTGATATTATGTAATTAATGATGAGAATAATTTTGCACTACTCTGTGATCTGGATTATGGAAAGTATATTCAGGGTATAATTATTTACTTTGTTATTCATGTCAATATACTAGGCTTTAATTCAGCTGTGGTAATATACTTTAGTAACAGGCTCTTTAATTGAATGGGTTCTTGTAAATTATTGGCCAAAAAATGATAACTAATGTACTATGCATGTCTAGATATTGATTGTAGTTAATAGATTCTTGTCATCATTGTGGATATTTAATTTGAAACAATGAAAATATAGCTTACAACACTGCCCAGGATTATGAAGTCTTTTGAATAATTCTAATATAAGTCTTGATTAATATGTTTTATGATTTGTGTATATACATTTGTTACAAAGAAGTGTTATTTGAATATTAACAAAATAGGAAGTGTTGTAAATAGCTTGTGTAGTACATGTTATAATATCTAGATTCAACATCTCAGCCTAGTATGGCCTAGTATTGAATGCATTGCCAACAGAAAATACATTTCTAATATTCTTTCTTGCGGATTATTGATATTAGATATGAAAGCAGAAGAAAATCTACAAATTTGTCATTGTAATTCACACACATACACACAACTGTATGTATAAGCTTGGAAAGCTAAGTACATGTGCTGTAATACTTCTCCTATTTGTTATGGTTATAAGCTGTAATTTCAATATTATAATTTAGTTGCTTGCTAGAGGGAGATGCTAATCATGATCATACTAGATCAAAAAAATGTTTATAAAAGTAGTCCTAGAATCTAGAAACTTGGTAGAAGTATGAGTTCAGTAAATTAGTCAGATTTGTTATTAATTACGGAAACTTCTGTTAAACGTTATTAGTATATTAGACCTACAGGCCTTCCACTGATTCAGCAGTATATCTGAAGCGAA
>NW_013745593.1:0-2735 GCF_000517525.1 Limulus polyphemus
CTAATGCTGTTTCATTATCATTGTAAGCCTAATATAAATCTGACAGGAAATTAATATTAATAGCTTCGTAGGATTTGTAATATGGCAGAAAAACTCACTTTAATTCTCACCAGAAAAATTATTATCCTTGTATAAAGTTTATTGTTCTATTAAATGTAAGTTGTTGTGTATTGCTGTAAATATCTGCCACATAACTGTAGTAATTCGTATTCTTGTACAAAGTTTACTGTTCAATAAAATATAAGCTGTTGTGTATTGCTGTAAATATCTACCACATAACGGTAGAAATTCGTATTCTTGTACAAAGTTTACTGTTCAATCAAATATAAGTTGTTGTGTATTGCTGTAAATATCTGCCACATAACGGTAGAAATTTTTATTTTTGTACACATTTCACTGTTCCATTAAATATAAGTTGTTGTATTGCTGTAAATATCTGCCACATAACTGTAAAAGTTTTTCACCGTTAAAGTAGGAAACTTTGATTAAACTTTTCTTAAAGACATAGTTTCGCTTCTCTGTATATTAGCACAAATCGTTATATTATTAAATAACACAAGCATGCATACCGTTAGTATGTATATGTACGCATGTTCTAATTAATCTGAATTACATATAATTTCAAAACGTTTAATTGTGGCATTATTTCAACATTTTTGTGGCTTTATTTTACAAGGTTTACACAATTCTAATTGTATTTGTTGTTAATTCTTGTTCCTTTAGAAGTATTTAAAGCTTTATATATTGTTTATACGTATTTCTATCGTACATTTTACATGTTTACCTATTATTAATATTTAGCTGTCTATAGCATTTTATACCGATAGTTTCGTGTATCTGTTTTTCTCTCTGCATCTTTTAAGCATACATACTCCATTCTCATTTTATTCACACTCTATCAGTCATTACACACACTCGTTCTTTAACATTTCTTTATATATATATATCAATTAATATACTTTGTATTCTATAATGTGTTAATTTTAAAAACGCGTCATTTGGACATGACCGCTCGCCACCTTAAATATTATTTGCCATATTAAGGCGATGCACGTATTTTAAGTATAATCCATTGTAAATTATGTTTTGGCATGCGAGAGTTCTTCCTAGTTACCACTGATGTTCTACTTAATTCGTTTTTTTTAATGCTTGTCTTCTTTACTCATCACACAATTCTAGTGTAAACTTGAGCTTTCCGGTTTAAAACATTAAACTGCTATAATTTTATTTATTCAGTTATTTTTTGAAACGTAATATACAGCCTAGTTATATGCCAGTTTTCTACGTACAAAATATTTTGTTTCTAGTTTAAAATTATCAAAATAAATCCGAAATGTTAAACAAAACGTTACTACTTTATCTTTATCTGTTATTTGTATCTGTAAAATTATCAGGATAATAAAGTGTTGAAGAAAAAAAAAGTGAGACAGAGATATAAAAATGGCCTCTTTAAGTTATTACAAAAGAATGAACATCATTGTGTAATTTTCCAATAGAAATAGCAAATATATGTATTTTTATACTGTAAATGTAAATACGCCGATAAAATATGTAACAGAGAAGTAAAGAAATATACACTGTGACGTCACATTGAATTGTAATAACAGTTTGAAAATCCTGGAATAGGGGAAATATAATATACACAAGTTTTATTGTTGTTGGCATTACTGTAGACTTGTGTAGGTTTATTCAAAGAATTGAGTTAGTTAAGCCTATTACTAACACACATGATTAAAGTGTGTTTTCTACATTATCGGTGAACATAACTATGCTCGCTTTCTTTCCTCCTTAAATCTAAAGGTGAAAAATCCGCCACAGTTTTGGTTCAAGTACTTGATGTCACTTTTCACATCTTATGACCGTTATTCTAGTGCTTCAGTAAATCAGTGCCAGTTCATTACATATATCCGGACATCATACTTAAATTATTATTAAACATTCAGATTTCAATGTCATTTACAACAGCAAAGTATTGCACAAGATAAACCTTGAAACGATTTTGTCGTTTACTGATCTTGAAGAAATCTAGAACTATACTGAATGAAAATGTGCTGTAAACTACTGCCCTCTTTCGTTTTATTATTATTATAAAATTAATAATTATTTCTCTATTAGTAGACATGCGGTTTAACTATAAATAAGAACTTAAGTTCATTGTTTCAATGACAAATTTTTCAAATCTACCTACATGGTAATATAGTACGTGAACAATTGTTTTGTTCAGACTTAATCTTGAGAAAATGGAATTAATTGCAAAGGTATTCTTCCGAAACGAAAGTACCTGTTTTTTCCTACAGATGTTTCATTGGGTACGTGTACTTGTGATGTGTGAAAACTGTATTAGTAGAGACGATTTGATGTGAATATATATATGGCTGCTTGAGTACGTTAGTTTTGCCACTAACAGGTAGAGATAAACAATACCGTTGTGCAACTGTTTTCTTGACATTTAGTGCAGTAAATCACAAGTAATAAACGTTATCGTATTTGTGTGTTTCTGTTTGTTTGTGTTTATTGACAGTTACACCATGAACACAGTACATATATATATATATATATATTGTTACGACAGCGGAGGTCACATGACGCTAGTAACACGTCATATTCTCGAAGGTTCGTGAATGCTCCAGCGTTTACTAGATTCGGTATTCTTGTACATATAAGACGGTCAAGACGTGACGGCAACAATGTAATATGTAATTGAACTGCGGACAGAGAGAGACGTATTGTTGAGT
>NW_013745594.1:0-1785 GCF_000517525.1 Limulus polyphemus
TTCATCAGTAAATGTCCCATCATCGGTAACAGTCACATCAGTGGTAGTAACTTCATCAAGAGCTTCATCGTTTCCCTTCTCAAAACTGAGTAGAGTTTCTTCCTCGATGGTGGCTTCTTCATGTGGCACGTCTTCAGCAGCGTCATTTGTTCTGTTGTCCACTTCATCCCAACTGAAATGAACTGGACCATGATAACGCCAAAGCCTGTTGGCATGCACCACTTTTGGTTTACCTCGCCGACCACATTTTATCCGGAAAGTCACGTCTGAGAGACGATCCACTATGTCATATGGGCCTTCCCATGGAGAAGACAACTTAGGAGACTTCCCTTTGGTCTTCCTGGGATTATACAACCATACCTTGTCTCCAGGTACAAAGCAGACTTCAGTAGATCTCTTATCATAAGTCAACTTCATCGAATCAGCAGACGTTTTCAAGTTTGAACGCACTTGATGATAACACTTTCACAAACTCTGACACATTCTCAGACAAATCTTCATAAGGTGGGCGTCCTGTTAACAGATCCACTGGCAACCGAAGTTCCCGACCAAACATCAACTTTGCTGGAGTGTATCCAGTGGTTTCATGATCTGCTGTCCTATAGGCCATGAACAGTGGAGGAAGTAAGACATTCCAGTCATCTTGGCGGCTATTACAAAACTTTGCCAACTCCTGTCCCAGTGTCCAGTTGTACTTTTCTACCATCCCATCGGGCTGTGGGTGAAGTGGCATTGTTCTGGTCTTTCGGATGCCAAACAACTTGCAGCATTCTTGGAACACAACTGATTCGAAGTTACGGCCTTGATCTGAATGCAGTTCATATGGCATACCAAATCTGAAGAATAAATCCCTAATAGCCGAAGCTACAGTTGTAGCTTCCTGATTTGGTATTGCATATGCCTCAGGCCACTTTGTGAAATAATCCATCACCACACAAATGTACTTGTTTGCAGCACGAGTTTGGGGCAGAGGACCAGCAATGTAGATGGCTACTCTTTCCATTGGTGCACCAACTTGATATAACTTCATTGGAGCACGTCTCTTATGCCTGGGTCCTCTTTTAGCACAACATGTACTGCACCATTATTCCACATCTTGTCTCATACCTATCCAGTAAAATCTGTGTCATAGGTGACTCAATGTTTTCTTAACTCCGAGATGTCCTCCTGTTACAGTATCATGAGATTGACGCAACACAACTTCCCGTAACTTCCTTGGTATAACCGTTTGCCAGGTCGTCACTCTCCCATCTGCAGTTTCCCATCTCTGGAGAAGAATACCATCTTCAAGTTTCAACTGGTCCCATTGTGCACAATAGTTCTTTGTCACAGGGCTTAGACTAGACACCTTCTCCCAAGCAGAGTGCAAAACACTTGCTTTTAGAAAATCAATTATTGGCTTCAAATCTTGGTCTTTCTCCTGTTCTGCTTTGATATCTATATTTGGTTCCACTTCACCATCATCAACTCTTTTAGTCGGCTTGACTTCAGCTTGATGGCACCTGGTTAGTTCAACCTCACTTTTGCAGCAATGTCTGCAGTCATTTTTGCAGGGTCTTCGGCTCAGTCCATCAGCATTACCATGGGATTTTCCTTCTCTATATTCAATATTATAATTATACTGGTCTATTTTTCCGATCCAATGTGCTAGTTGTCCCTTTGGGTTCTTTAATGATCTTAACCAGTGTAACGCAGCATGGTCTGTCCTGATGGTAAACCTTGCACCATAGAGGTAAGGATGGAAATATATCAGACTCTTTACTATAGCAAGGAGCTCCCTACGTG
>NW_013745595.1:0-972 GCF_000517525.1 Limulus polyphemus
GCCCTTTCAGCCGTGTGGGCGGTATAATGTGACGATCAATCACACTATTCCTTGGTAAAAGAGTAGTCCAAGGGTTGGCGGTTGGTGGTGATGACTAGCTGTCTTCTCTCTAGCCTTACACTGCTAAATTAGGGACGGCTAGCGCAGATAGCCCTCGAGTAGCTTTGCGCGAAATGCAAAAAACAAACAAACAAACTTTTGAGCAATTGAAGGTTTAGATATTAGCATAGAAAGAGAGGAGGATTTTGGTTGGGCTTAGTAAAGTAATACTTTAACATCTTGGTATTTATGTCCAAACATCATATTGGGGGCTGGAATGACTTTAATGATAGTTTTGCTGTCTCTCCCATTGATATCCTGTATTCTATTATTTATGTCGTCTTATTATTTATTTTATTTTTTGTGAGCAAACACTTTCCCACATCTGGGTGCAGATAGCGAAAGGTGTTAAAGAGGGACGTTGTGGGCTAGAGTACCCACATCTGCTCCATTTCTTTTTTCTTAAGCATTGAGGCCGTTAACTCAATATGAAACTGAATCTTTGCAATTTGGGTCTTACTTCCGCCAGTACCTCAAAAAAATAAAATAAAATAGAAAAGAAAACAGGACACATTACGTAATGACCCCATGATTTGTGCTCGGTGTTGAATGTTTTGTATTGTGGCAGTTATTTTTTTTTCTTAAGATTACATTTAAACAAACCGTGTTTCTTGGAATTTAATACAAAATATTATTATTGTTGTTGTTTGATAGAATGAAAAGCAAAGGCAGACTTACCACAGGAACATTCTCCCACCTCAAGCTCTTACTTTAGCCTAAAACTTCTCAAATGTATGCAATAATTATATACTAGGAAAGGTAGTTCGAAAGATGAACATTTAACTATAACTTGAAGTACTATAAAACAATGAGAAATATACTTTTTTGTTATTACCACTATGATGTATATGTATGTGATGTATTTATAACTTT
>NW_013745596.1:0-863 GCF_000517525.1 Limulus polyphemus
AACAATAATTAATAACGTAATTAAATTGGTATTCTAGTTCGTTTTTATTCGTAACTAGATAAGATTCTAATACAATAAAATTGACACTTTTGCTGAATTTATTACAATTGTTTTCTAAAACATCTCTTTGTGGGTTTTCGCTTACTGATTGAGTTCAAAGTTGAATTTTTTACGTTAACTACGTTGATCAGTTTTTATTGTGAATAGATTTTTCTTTCGAAACTATTAAGATTAAGTTTTAATTTATAAAGATAACGATGTTATAGAACGAAAGAAGTATCCAGTGCGTGCTTGTTAAACTAATTAAGTTTGAAACGAAAAAATTAAATTGTTGATGTTAAATTAGTTTCGGTTGTAGTTATCATGTTCCATAAGTTTTTTGTTTGTTTTTTTTAAATGGCTGACAGGATGATTACAAGCGTTTAAACTTTGTAATATTCTTTATGTAAGGGTGACATCCTTATTCTATTCATGAGTTCTTAGCAAAAGAATATCTTTCTTAACTACCTTACCGGTAAACAGAAATTAATTTCATTTACCATTAAACATGCAGAAGAGTTGAATTGTCCTTTTTTTTTAAATTGGGGTTCGTAATTATTACATTATTTTGTAATAAACCTACATTGTTGTGGATATTGTGAAAACGTTGTTTTGTTGCTACAACTGTGAAAAGTATTATATTGTAACAAACCTACATTGTTGTGGATGTTGGTGAAAACGTTGTTTTGTTGCTACAACTGTGAAAAGTATTATATTGTAACAAACCTACATTGTTGTAGATGTTGTGAAGACGTTGTTTTATTGCTACAACTGTGAAAAGTATTATATTGTAACAAACCTACATTGCTGTAGATGTTGTGAAG
>NW_013745597.1:0-1813 GCF_000517525.1 Limulus polyphemus
ACAACTGTATTTGAGGTTTATTTTGATCTTAACCCATATAGTTTTTACTATCTAGTATAGAATTTGCCAGAACACAAGATGTAATGTTTATATTGTTACAGACTACACCGAAACTGTTTTCTTGCTGTTTAAGTTACGAGAGTATTGGGAAATGCACTGTGGCCGAATTCGTACTAGGTTTTCTGGCTTGGAGGGAATAAAACCTATATCACCATAGAAAATCCTGATAGAAACACAGTAGTGGCTGCACATGTTGAACAATATAAAATATGGTTCTTTAGCACTATAAAACTATTTTCTCCGCGAAATTCGCGAGTTCTATCGATAGAGATTTGCCGAGGAAGCTCAAAGAGTTTACTTTCCGTTGTAAGGCCTTAAGTGTGGTCTTGTCTGAACATGAACACTTCAACTATTTGTGTGAGAGGAACACGGTTCAGCCAAACTCCTAAGTTCTGCATATTTGTGGCCACAGTAAAGTGTGCTTCTTGTAGTTACTTTTCGGAGTACATTTTTTTGGGGGTTCTAGATGGAATACAGTAGACCGTGACACCCCTTTCCTCCCTACAGCTCATTCAATCCTCCGAGTTCAGTCTCATCGATTTGCATGTTAAAAACAAAGTACGTTGAGGATATAGAACGTAGGTTTTTTTTCTGGAAAATATTGTTCATTTAACATGAAACAGATTAAGATTGATCAAAATAATCATAGCCAAGAGTATTGATCATTTTCCACCGATTCATTTAAAACCAAAATTATCCCATGATTATTTGTCCATTATTCTTTTGGTTTGATAGAAACAGCAGCTTGTTTTCAGGCTTTTAACGTGAGTACTCATATCTGTATTAAGTAATTTATTTGGACTATCACCATGTTTTTCTAGTTTCTTTCTTTCTTTTTTTAATGCACAAACTTTCGACTCAATTACTTAAGCCTTCTACAGGTTCGAGACGTTTAGTAAACAGCAGGATCTAACGGAACAATTCGAATCATATAATTTTGTTAACATGTGTTTAATTTTCATTCCAGGAGTGAAAAGGAATATAGTCGGTATGTTAAGATTATATTTACACTTTAATCATTTCCAAGACATATTGATGTTTTTTATGTACGATAGCTTTAGGATGGCTCAGTTGACAGAGCATTGTTAATGTTAATTAAAAGGTCCTCGGTTGAATCCCCAGTCTTTGAGTTTATTTTTACTTATCGACTTTTTCACTCACAATAAAGTTTTTTAGAAAGGTTACTTTCATTGATTCATAAAATGAATTAATTAACTGTAATGAAGATATATATGTGTGAGTCTATTTAGGATTTGTTCGGTTTGTACTCAATCAACCCACAAACTGTTTGACCATAATAGTACAATTCTGGTTAAGAAGTTAGCACACAGGATCATCTACAAAAGTTGAAATGTTTTCAAACGAGATCCAAAACTCTAACACTTTCGAATAGTTGACTATTCTTGTTCAGGAGAATAAAGGGTTAAGTTTAAATATAAGAATTAGTATTTGGTGTTCAGTTGAAACTATTAAAATGCTTAATACCTTCTTTGGTTATTTTGTCTACTTCGCATATTATGGACGGAACATTAAGAAAATATAATTATGCTTAACATAGGTTCTAAGACAATGTAATAATTCTCTGTTTTACGTCTTTTTTTTAAGGTGTCAACCAAATGGGCTGTGGACAACAACATTACGGAATTCTCTTGGTATTGTTATCAGGATTTCTCGACGCTTTTATTGGTGTTTTAGTACAATCTGTTGAAAACAGAACACTTATGGACATCATGGGCTTATCTCAGGTTGTCCG
>NW_013745598.1:0-508 GCF_000517525.1 Limulus polyphemus
TTTACAGTCTCAACGCTAAGCCTATTATTCGAAGGTAAATAGAGAGGATTTACAGTCTCAACGCTAAGCCTATTATTCGAAGGTAAATAGAGAGGATTTACAGTCTCTGCTTTCGAGCCGTAATTTCTGCAAATTGCTCAATGACGTCATCAAAATGAAATAGAATGCTCAATCCTTACAAAATGTTCTTTCAAAACAGGATCATAATTTGACAGCAACTCTACTAATGCCATGAAGTTTGCTGATGACACGTCCTCTTTGTGACCACGAAAAGGAAGTTTCTGGTGAGCCAGAAACAAGGTTACGTCCAAGAGACGATGTAAAACATCCCCTTCTCTCCTTGTCCACTTGATGAACTTGATAAATGGTTTTTTGAAGCTTCGACCCTGCTCCCAAGGTCTTCCATTTCTCCAGGCATGAGAGATGCTGCTCATGTTCAGACACCTTTGGGTTTAACTTCCACCATGCTTGAAACCCAGTGACAAAGTTGGATGTTCCATTTCCTTTA
>NW_013745599.1:0-935 GCF_000517525.1 Limulus polyphemus
AGTAGTAGAGAGAAACCATGGAGTTGTTTAGTGTGTGTAAAATATAATACATCATGGCTGTAATGGATTATGTGTATACATTATAATACATCATGTCTCTAATGGACTGTGTCTGTAAAATATAATACATCATGGCTGTAATGTACTGTGTATAAAATATAATACATCATAGCTGTAATGGATTATGTGTGTAAAGTATAATACATCATGCCTGTAATGGACTGTGTGTATAAAATATAATACATCATGCCTGTAATAGAATGTGTGTGTAAAATATAATACATCATGGCTGTAATAGACTATATGTATAAAATATTGTTACCCTATCTGTTCATTAGTTAATTTTCCGTAACTTTGTTCCGACTAAACTTTAGCGTCCCTCAACACCAACCACTGCTGGGCTCCTTGAGGCCGACTTGTTGGTAATATTCTTCCTACACTGGCTCCTCAATTATCCACAGTTCCAACAACCTTTCTGGATACCAGCCTTTCTTGCTGTGGCACCTCCCCTCTGTTGAAGATTCCAGCATTGAGCTCTCTTGTGCCCAGGTTTGTTACAGTGCCAGCAAAGTCCCTCAAACCTCTCTGAAAGCAGACCTTTTCTGGCCTTGAATCCAGATGACTGTACCAACCTCGGTACCTCTATGCTGAACTTAATGTAGGATTCAAATTCGACAGCTCTGGCCATTGCATCCTGCATGGTAGAGGGGTGTGCTTGCTTCGCTTGTATCTTACGTTGTGGAATGTCCAAGGCATCTACGAACTGATCCCTCAGCAACAACTTGAGGAGATCGGGTGGTGCAGTTGGGTAGGCCTTGTGTGCCAGCTCTTGCAGGCTCTCCCCCTTAACACGGATTCTCGTCCTAAACCTGCCCCTGTAGACTTCTGACTGGTTTTGGGTTCCGTACCTGAGTTCTAGAGCCGACACCAGTGTT
>NW_013745600.1:0-2683 GCF_000517525.1 Limulus polyphemus
CTATATAATCTACATACACATTACAAATATCTGTGAAATCTGTACCTTGTTGCTATGGCATGTGCAGTAATAATGATCCTCCATCTAACACACGTTGAACATTCTCAGTAATAGACTCTTGGCTTCCACAGTTTCCTAAAGCCCAAATCGCATCAGCTAATGCTAAATTTTGTGGTTGCATTGGAAAACCTGATGAATCAAACAGTGCAGATTGAATACTACAGAGTTCATATCCAAATATGTGTGACATGTCTTTTTCCGATCTAGTGCAGCTGTTGTAAGACGTTGAAAAAGTAGCTCGGGGTCAACCTGAATTGACTCGGCATCTAATTTTACTACAAGCTTTGTAGTAAGTGTCGCTGCTTGCTGGGATCTTTTGAAAGAATACTCCATCATATTTTTACAAACCATTTTTTGTAAGACTTTCCATCCGATTTCTTTTGCATTGTAAACGTTTACTGATGAATCAGATGCCACACTGCTTTCAATATTGCGTAATGAGGGGTCTTGGATAAACGGATTTCTTTCTAGATGGAAACATAGGAGTACGTTTGTGTCTTCGTAGTCCCTTTCCTTTCTGGCTTGGCCACACTATTTGTGTTGACTACTTGTGTAATAAACAGTTCCACTGAAATGCTGCATACTGTTATTCACCTCTTCACACGACAGCAATGAGAGTAACCACTGAGCTCGTTGTGTTTCTGTCATACCCTTTCCTCTAGTCATGCCTCCATTTGTCTTCACGCTTCTCATTAAAACTTGCTCGATAAGGAATTATAATGAAGCTTATATTACAAAGGTATTGTTACGTCTCCGTTTGTTAATTGATTTTTCCGTAACTTCGTTCCGACGAAACTTTAACGACACAAGTCTTTACTTAATAAAACTGGTTTATTCTTTCCGAATATAACTTTACGATACACTTAATTTCAATATTCGCGCTAAAACAAACACTATAACGAACGAACGTTAACTTCAACAATACCCTGTGACTGCAGTTCAATTACTCACTATCTACACACACATTATAATCCCGTCACGTTGTCACCCTCTTTTATATACCAGTCTACCCTATATCTAGTAAATACTAGAGCATTAGCCAAAGATACAGGATAGTTCTAGAAAATAGGTGGCGCCACACCAATCACGTGACCTCGATGACGCAACATTATGTAATTTTACAACGGAGTAAGTAATAAAAATTTTCTTTTTGGTCTTATTTCTTACATATGAATCTTTTTTTCTTCTAAAGTTAGTAAAGGTATTTCAAGCCTTTATGGAATAATAAGTTATCCCTAAAAGTACCAATAGGCTGTATATAGACAACCCGACGAAATTTTAGCGACACAAGTCCTTTCTTAAATAAAACTGGTTTATTCTTTCCGAATACAACTTTACGATACACTCAACTTCAACAGTCGCGCTTTAACAAACTATAGTTCACGTCTCACGAGCTCTACTTCAACAATACGTCTCTCTCTCTGACTGCAGTTCAATTACTCACTACGTACACACATATTGTCACGTCACGCCGTGACCATCTTATATATATCAGGCCACCCCCAATCTAGTAAATGCTGGAGCACTCCCGAAGGAACGGGACAGTTCTAGAAAGCAGGTGGCGTGACACTAGTCACGTGACCTCGCTGACGCAACAGTATTTATGTTTGATATAATAATATAGAGCCAACATTTTGTAACAGAGAATTATAATAATTGACATATATTTTCCCCATTACTTTCATTTGTTATTTTTCCCCTAGTTTTTTGTGCTGAAACATCTATAATTTTTTCGCTTACCCGTTTATTGTATAAAACTACAATTTTACGACTGTTAATCAATATGAAAAATATTTTTATATATTTCATAAATTGTAATAACTACTTAATCATATATTATTTAAATTTGCATATGATTTACATGTTAACAGTCTAATTAACTATTCCTTAATTAATAAAACATTAATAGTTAATTTACTTATTACTTTGCATATTTTACATATTAATCATATAATTAATTACTCATTAATTAATAAACTATTAACTAGATATTCATCATTAATTTCATAGCATTCCCATATCCATATTAATTACATATGACGTCATCCTCTCCCATTCTTCTGCCTCCATGGTAACTATTAGCAGTATTGTATCTGTGTATGTTAAGAAGCTTAAAACGAATTTACGGAAAATCAATTAACGACTGGAGGCGTAACAAATTGGTGTCAGAAGTGGGATGAAAAAAAAATGGAAACGAGAGGCAGAAAATCAAACTACAGCTTAGCAAACTTGATGGCATCAATACAAGAGCAGCAAAAGAAACAAGAAGAACGAGAAAATGAACGAGAAAAGAAACAAAAAGAACGAGAAAATGAACGAGAAAAGAAACAAAAAGAACGAGAAAATGAACGAGAAAATAAACAAGAAGAACGAGAAATTAAACAAGAGAGATTACAGCAGTTGTTAGAGGAAAAAGAAAAGAAACAAGAAGAACTAGAAATTAAACAAGAGAGATTACAGCAGTTGTTAGAGGAAAAAGAAAAGAAACAAGAAGAACGAGAAATTAAACAATAAGAGAGATTACAGCAGTTGTTGGAGGAAAAAGAAAAGAAACAAGAAGAGAAATTACAGCAGTTGTTAGAGGAAAAAGAAAAAAACAAGAAGAGAGACAACAACAGTTGCA
>NW_013745601.1:0-1784 GCF_000517525.1 Limulus polyphemus
GGCATCTTCCCTGTGTTGCAGTTTTCAGCATTGAGCTCTCTTGTGCCCCGGTTTGTTACAGTGCCAGCAAAGTCCCTCAAACTTCTGTGAAAGCTGCCCTGATGACTGTACCAACCTTGGTACCTCTGTGTTGGACTTAACGTAAGATTCGAATTCAAGAGCTCTGGCCATAGCATCTTGTATAGTAGAGGGGTGTGCTTGCTTCACTTGTATCTTCAGTTGTGGACTGTCCAAGGCATCTACAAACTGATACCTCAGCAACAGCTTCAGGACATCGGGTGGTGCAGTTGGGTAGGCCTTGTGTGCCATACTTTCCAAGTCCTGTGCCAACTCTTGCAGGCTCTCCCCTTTAGCACGGACTCTCGTCCTAAACCTAGCCCTGTAGACTTCAAACTGATTTTGAGTTCCATACCAGATTTCTAGAGCAGCTACCAGTGCTCTATAGTTGTGCCAGTTATCTGTCCCTTCAGGCTCATTGCCAGGTACACTGCCTTCTGCTCCTCTGTCCAACCATTCATTTCTGCCAGGAGCTCAAATTGTGCTCTATGAGCTTCCCATCGAATTCCTGTGGCTTCCTTCGTACTAGATCACCCCTATTGCTGACACTCATGCCTGAAATGTGACTTCTAACAGGACTGAAAATGTCTGCATTAGGATTTAGCTGTGGGGTCTGGAAGGGGCTTTCCATTGTCTGAGGCTGATTAGGTCTATGGCTAATATATCCTCACTGTGTAAAAGACAGTAAATCGTCCTTTAATGTATGTAATTCACTTTGAAATTTACTAATCTTTTCCATTTGTACTTCTTGCGACTGTTGCTGTCTTTCCTGTAGTTGTTGGAGACTTTCTTCCTGTTTCCTTTCTTGTTCCAGTTGCCACTGCTGTAGTCTCTCTTCTTGTTTCTTTTCTTTCTCCTCCAACCACTGCTGTAGTCTATAATCTTGTTTATTTTGCTGTTCTTGTGTTGCTGCCATCAAATCTGCTGTTGTTTGATTTGCCGCTTCTCGTTTCCATGTTTGTTTTTTCTTTTCCGTCCCACTCTCTGACACCAATTTGTTAGGTATCTGCTTGTTTGTTAATTTCCGGTAGAAATTATTTCCCAGGAACTTCAACGATACAAGTCCTTTCTTGATTAAACCAGTTTATTCTTTCTCGATAAACACTTTTAGTACACAGTAATTTAACAATTACTACGTTTCTCGTCACTTTGAACTTAACTACTTTTATAATACACGCTATAAATCACAGCGATTCACAATGTCGATAACAAAACACACACTAGCTCGAAACAGAATCGTAAATTACCTGGAACTCTCTTCATTCATTCCCGCAGACTTTCTCTGCCAGGCTTATATACTAAAAAAGATGGCGTCTCGCATAAACTCGGGCTTACCCGATAATTCATGATCATTCGAGAAATTTCACGCACGCTACTAGCGCAAAACGCGCCAGCAGCGTCACGTAACTTCCGCTGTTGTAACAATATACTCTGTTGTAAAGTCCAAATTACTTTCACTTTAAAAATTATAAGTAGCAACTTTTTTCTTTTTTTCGAATTTTACCTTATGACAAATCGAATTATTAGCAAGGATATTAAATGAAGCACAAGTGTTTTGGTGATTTATTTGTTGTTAAGTACAAAGCTACAAAATGGGTTATCTGTGCTGTGCCTACCATGAGTATCGAAACCCGTTTTTTTTTTTTCAACGCCGTGAGCCCGAAGCTCTGTCGCTAAGGCATTGGGGCAAAGTCTATAAGAAACGGCCTACAATATATTTATATATA
>NW_013745602.1:0-1165 GCF_000517525.1 Limulus polyphemus
CAAGTACCATCAAATAATGATCCAGTGGTTTATGTATTATTGGTAAAGGATTCTACCACCAAAAAGATAATGACCCCAAACACTCATACAACCTATGCAGAAATTACTTAGCTAAGAAAGAAGCTGCTGAAGTCTTTCAAATGATACACAGAGTCCCGACCTCAACCCAATTGAGCAGATCTGGGATTTGATAGATCAAAAACTTGACAAATCAAAAGTTACTTCCAAAGAAACTTTACGGGAGTGTTTTAGAAACATTTGGAGTAAAATCCCAAAAGACACTTTGATTAAATATGTTGTAACAATGCTTGAAATACTATCTGCCGTTATTAAACCAAAAATATTAAATGTTTGCTGAACTCAAGCACTTCCATTGAGTTTCTGTTGTTCGCCTGTGATTTACTTTCCATTGTTCTTTGAAAGAAGCCTGAAATCTAATTTTTAACTTTGTCTTAAATCTTTTGCACAGTATTGTACTGTTATTATGCACTCTTCAAATTCTTGAAAATTCCTAATGCATTAGACTAAGAATGTAGTTTTAAAAATATAATAGGCCTAACATAATGACTTATGACAATTATAACGAAATTATAATCAGCTTGTAAAAAGCACTCACGCCTTATAATTGTTTGAAGTAGAGCAGAATTTTGTTTCAGAGTTTTCGTATTGTTATGTGCTGTTGAGTTAAAATGATCCAGGTAAATTCCACTCTACGGTCTGCTTCATATTCATAAACAGTTTCAATGCACAATGAAACATTGTGACATATTAGTCAGCCTTTACAGGTTGAAGATGTACACTGGTCTAATTTTACGAAGTCTAAGATAGTTGTGAAGGTAACAAAACTTTAATCAGTAAACTCCCCACAGTTATTAACTATACTCAACGTGTCACACTGATCTTTCGTGACCTTGAATAAGTGTCATAAATCGCCAAAAATTACGAATTCGCAGTTTACAACCACGGTTATCATGATACTAAAGGAACGAAACTCACATAAATGTGTATCAACAACCATAAATTCTCTGAAATATAATGAACCAGAGATGACGTGCCTTTAGATTCATCATACCAGTAGTCAAACAAGGACTAAGAATGAGCATTGTTGCGCAAGACGTGAGAAGGAAAAACTTCGATAAAATCTAATTGACGCATCTAAATGAAT
>NW_013745603.1:0-1784 GCF_000517525.1 Limulus polyphemus
ACTATTCTCGATATATGTAATCAAGGCTATCCTCCAAAAGTAAACGTTGTGGATTAAGCATGAAAGTCACGTAGAGCGTGCAATAGTCACGTATCTTTCTCTAACCCGTGACCTCTTAGCATCAACAGTCCAGCAAACAATAGAAAAGTAGGATCGTAACGGTTGAATAATACAAGCAACCTGTTTTAGGCCTTCATCTGGGTTTCCGGGTCCACCCAGCAATCATCAGGTGGCACTTCATTAGACAGAAACTCTACATTAACTGTACCGCAATTCTTCGAGATATTCTTTTTTTATCTTGTTCACAAAACAGAGAAGTCATCCTAGAATTGATCAGAAGGAAAGATATAAAATGAAAATTATGTGTGAAAAATGAAGGATATGTATTCATACACCATTGATACGGTTTCTCATTACTCATTACAAACAATGTAAAAAGATATCTGTATCATAGCAACAACGAACATACCACCGATGTCCCTCGTCATTACGAACTGATGTTCATGTATGCACCACTAGTTTATCTCGTTTTCTTCACAGTTATGCTGAGTAAACACTTACCGCTAAGACTGTAAACTTGCTATTTACGTTACATGACAATGTTGCTCCGCACGAAAAAACAACAACTACAAAAGTAAAGGGTGGCGATTCATTTGGAAAACCATTTTACAAATGCAATTTGTATGTTGAAAATCCTTAAAAAGTAACTTAGTTTTAACAAACCGTTACTTATCGTAAATCAATGCCCAACAGTGGCACAGCGGTATGTCTGCGGAATTACCTCGCTAGAAACCGGGTTTCGATACCCGTGGTGGGCAGAGCACAGATAGCCCATTGTGTAGCTTTGTGCATGATTTCCAACAAACAAACGTAAATCAAATGTAAGCACAAAAAAATATATATTTAATAGCGTTATGCATATTGATTCCCAAAACAAACCATACCTTTTGATATTCTTCAGAAATCTGAGTTGAACATCTTGCTGAAACCTTTAAAGTACACAGTCTATAATAATGGGACACGAGCTTGGCTTGAGAGCTACAGTAATACAATGGTCGCCGTGCTTTCTCGTGCCTCGCGCTGCACGGTGAAGTGAGCGAATGACGTCAAGAGACTCAACTGGCGGAACTTCTCAAGACGAGTGGATTGAACGATCGCGTAAAGATGCGTAGATAGTAGACGTCGATGTCTACTGCTTCCTAAAACTGGAGCGTGAAGGTTAGTTTATCGCCGAAATTCAAACCTTTTGTTTTAGGCATAAAAAAATAACATAAAAGCTGATTGTTATTGTTTTGGAAAATATATTGGAAAGATTTATTTGACAAATTCTTAATAGACGTTACCGATATTACTACGTTTAGTATTCAGGCATCGCGAGCAAAAAATGTGCAAAAAGAAACATTTTTATCACTTTTTACTTACAGATTGTTCATAAAAAGAAGTTCATTTCTTTCGGCAGATGTCACTTTAAAATAACACGGGTATCAAAACCAGATTTCTAGCGTTGTAATTCCGCAGACATACACTTTTTGGTACTAATGGAAATGCGGAACACGATGCTCAAGAATTGAGAGATAATTGAACTTCCAAGTATTTTTCTTAATTTTTTCTCCATCTATTGACAGATAACTGAACTTCCAAGTATTTAATAATGGCTGGAGACGGCTTCAATGGGTAATGAAGAAAAACTTTAATATAAGTTATTAGTCTCAAAGTGGGTTCCTCGTCATCGAATTCCAAGTATTTTTTCTCCATCTATTGATAAATAACTGAACTTCCAAGTA
>NW_013745604.1:0-1711 GCF_000517525.1 Limulus polyphemus
AGATCAGCTCCTAACGCAATCCCTGAATATATTAGAACAACAATTTCGATTTAATAACTAAAAGAACATAGAGACGCGTGTCATTTTATCTACTATGTCCCTCATAGATATTTGTGGGGGGGGAGGGTTATTCTCAACTTGCTATGAGTGCATCAGTTAGTGATATACTTTGATGGGCAGTGGCGACTTCAGAGCGAAGCGAGGGGTTGTGGGTGGCATCCTAAACATTTGCTTGCCTCCAGAAAAATCCATTAAAAGCTTTACCAGAACGCACAAAACACTGTCTTCAGACACCACCAAACCAACCAGTCTCTGGTTAAGGTTGTTAACTTTGCAGCCAATCAATAAAAAACTGAGAACGTTTGAAAGCTACTCATTTTGAGTCACCAGGTTAATTTTGAGTTTACTAAAAGCATAAACTTATTTTAAAAAATTATATAAAAACACTCTATAATAGAGCTTCTTAATTCATGTTACATAAGTCTTTCCCTTTAGCCTTAAAAATATCCTGGAATTGCTACTTTTGAGGAAAGGTTTGGAAAACACTTCTTTAGCGCAAGAATATAATATTGTAATTTTCGCGGGTACAATATAAGCATATAATGCATACTGAATTCCATATTAATGGTAATACTTGTTTATCAAGGCAGTGGAATAGCCACTGGATTCTCAAAATGTTGGCGGAGAGAAAGACACACATTGCAGTTAAGGTGGCGTGTTACCTCTTGTGATTACACTCTTGTTACCTCTTGCAATTAAACTCTCGTTGTCTTTTGTGATTACACTCTTGTTACCTCTTGTGATTTCAGTTTTCTTCCTATATTGTGATTACACTCTTGTTACCTTTTTGATTACACTCTTATTACGATTGACCTCTTTGTTACCTCTTACGATTAACCTCTTTTGATCAAACCATTGTTACTTCTTGTGATTTCAATTTTCTTCCTATATTGTGATTACACTCTTGTTACTTATTGTTGTTACACTTTTGTTAGCAATTGTTATCACACTGTTGTTTAGGTATCGTCTGGTGATTATTATAATGTACCAAAATAGCTTCGAGTAAGTTGTAAGTCGGACAGACATTTACTCATATGTTGCTTCTGAGCAGTATAAGTGTTTCCTTGGTGAAAGTAATCAGACCTTTACAATTGGAGCTTTTGTGCCAAATTTATAGATCCTGGTGAAGGTTCTTTGGCCAGGACGTTGATACTTTTAGATACTTTAACCATTTCTTTGTTCTTTCAAGTTTAGTTTCATGGCAGAACTTGTTAAGAAACTAACGTCAGGAGGCGTCTCCCAATTTAATATATATATATTTTTTAAATACCGTTGTTTATATTCGTTCATGTCCCAAACTTTCTAAGTGATATTTTTCAAAATTTTTATGTAGATAAAATTTTAAAATGTTATAGTTTCATTATTTTTCACTTAGTATTTACCCTCCAGTGGCACAGTGGTATGTCTGCGGACTTATATCACTAGAAACCGGGTTTCGATACCCGTGGTGGGCAGAGCACAGATAGCCTTTTATGTAGCTTTGTGCTTAATAACAAACAGACAACAACATCTTTGCAAATAAACACTGACGTCATGGTAGTTGGCATTTCCAACCTGAATGGTACTTTATGCGACACATAGGCTAAACTGGCAGGTTCACACTAGATGGAAGACTTTCTTAAGCATTCGCCGCATACGTGATTATTTTTAA
>NW_013745605.1:0-3842 GCF_000517525.1 Limulus polyphemus
AGCGCCAATGCGTCACGTGACTTCCGCTGTCATAACAATATTATGATCTTAATTTAGAATATAATCAGCTAGTGCAGACAGAGAAACATTTTTATTTTCAACATTACTCTGGTGTTCTTTAATTTTTAACATTAAATTTTTAGTAGTTTGATCATCATAGCTTTTACCACATGAACACTGAATACAAATCTATTAAAAACAGTCAACATGCTTTAAGTGATGGTAAAACATACTTAATCTAAAGGTGATAAATAACATAAACACTGAATACAAATCTATTAAAAACAGTCAACATGCCTTTAAGTGATGGTAAAACATACTTAATCTAATGGTGATAAATAACATGAACACTGAATACAAATCTATTAAAAACAGTCAACATGACTTTAAGTGATTGTAAAACATACTTAATCTAAAGGTGATAAATAACATGAACACTGAATACAAATCTATTAAAAACAGTCAACATCACTTTAAGTGATGGTAAAACATACTTAATCTAAAGGTGATAAATAACATGAATACTGAATACAAATCTATTAAAAACAGTCAACATGCCTTTAAGTGATGGTAAAACATACTTAACCTAAAGGTGATAAATAACATGAATACTGAATACAAATCTATTAAAAACAGTCAACATGCCTTTAAGTGATGGTAAAACATACTTAATCTAAAGGTGATAAATAGATAGTTTTTATCAGAATATATGTCAAAAACTTCTCAGCTTTGTAGAGGTATCGAGTATATATATGCTAAATACAATTTATTTTTGGTTAGTTTCGTCTTTGATGAAACCATTGGCATTACTGTGTAATCGTACTTCCTATCGTTTTGAATACTTTTAAGAATAGGCAAGATACCAAATGTTTTGGGGTTCCAGTGCGAGTAGGGGTGCAGCCTTACTTTACCTTTAGGGCACCAATTAATTTATCACCAGCCCTAACCTGTTAAGCTATCACCGACCCTAATTTGTAAAGCTATCACCGGCCCTAATATGGTAAGCTATCACCGGCCCTAATATGTTAAGCTATCACCGGCCCTAATATGGTAAGCTATCACCGGCCCTAATATGTTAAGCTATCACCAGCCCTAATCTGTTAAGCTATCACCGACCCTAATCTGTTAAGCTATCCCCGACCCTAATATGTTAAGCTATCACCGGCCCTAATATGTTAAGCTATCACCGGCCCTAATCTTTCTAAGCTGAAATAGAAATAAAATATGAAACTTTTGCGTCTAACTTTTCCTTGTTTTCAGGCTGTATTCGGCAGTCCATAACTTTGTGCCTTAAATGCAGTCAAAAATATTGAACTACGAATCAGCCTATTCCTATAGTACCATACCTCTTGAGCCTGACAAAAGTCATATAGCGTTAAATAATAGGTTGAACAATCTCCAAGTTTTTATATATTTTACTTTAAAGAAGGATGACGTTTAGAGCTAGCGCTCTTCGTCAGTTCGTATAGCTTACAACAAAGACGCATGCAAAGAACTTGCGTGCGTAGTATTTGGAATGTTAAGCGTGAAAATTCTAAGCAAAATTACATCTACTACAAACAGATCTGGGGAGTCGCTATGAGAACTAAAATGGACCCCATCTTTGCCAACCTCTTTGTTGAGTACACCGAAAATCTTGTATTTAATCAATACATGTCTGTTATGACAGTGAAACAACCTACGGCTTCCTACCCGCTCACGCCGTTAATCCTTGACGGTCTCCCCCACGCACTACAAACCCTCGATGGTACCAAGACAAGACAAGAACTCCACGTCTGCAGGCCTTCAACCGTTTCTGATTCCTTCACAGCCCCTTGGAACTCGGTCCCGCATGTTACATACACCTACCCCGACATAATAGCAGCTTATTCACAGTCTTCATTAGAGGTGTTTACACCCGCTATCACCATTGACGACATCCGTCTCTCTGCTGAAACTCAATGATGTCCACCGAATCTACACCAAAACTACAGGCTCACCTACACACTTTGTTAAACTTGTTACCACCTCCAAAAACACTGCTGAAGCGTTCCTACACAATGGAGTTTTGTACCACCTGTTTCATTTTCAAGCCCACATCGCAACCGGCCCCACCCCGCTTAGACCAGTCCCTACCGAACCCTAGATTCAACATTCAGACCTGCACACTACCATTGTTTCACCCGTCTAATACAACCAGCCAGACAACTATAACATTCAAGCTGGCCTCAACCTCTGATCAGTCCATTCAAACTGAAGCCATAAAAACCCATGCCCCCCCCCCCAGTAGCACAGCGGTATGTCTGTAGACTTACAATGCTACAATCCGGGTTTCGATACCCGTGGGGGCAGAGCACAGATAGCCCATTGTGTAGCTTTGTGCTTAACTTTAAAAACAATAACAACAACAAAAACCCATGACTCATCATCCCTAACCAACGCCTGCACCGTGCCTCGCATTCCACTCAGACAAAACCTTATGGAAGGAAAAAAGCCACGCAAACTTCTCTGACCATTAAAGTTCAGTCTTCCCCATCAGATAACAGTAACGTCCCTACTGTTTTTCCCATGTCGACCAGTGTCCTGAAACAACTACGCCCGTTCTCTTCCATCAAGCCCTCGATAACAGATAACACTTCAGCCAATCAAATACCCAGTTCTTCTTTTATTGCCCACCCTCATCCAGCGATGACGATAGGCCACCCCACGTTAAGACCTACCACAAACATCGTTATAAATATCGGTACTCCAGGTTGGACCTTACAAATCATTAACCCGTCAGTTATTAATTTCTCAAATCAGCAGAACCTCATAGGGCACTAGCTGGCATTATTGGCCTCAGCTAGTGAACGTGGGTTTCTCGGGGCTATCCCGTTTCCCCCACAGCTAATTTAATCAGCAGAACATCATAGGGCACTAGCTGGCATTATTGGCCTCAGCTAGTGAAAGTGGGTTTTTTCGGAGCTATCCCGTTTCCCCCACAGCTAATTTTTGGCATCGGATCTATAGTTCCACCACCACCCTGATGGACCATAAGTCCCATATCGGCCAGTTTTTGTGTCATTGTCTGGTTTTGTTCTGCCTTCCTGGTTTGCTTTGCCGCCTTTCACCTGCTTGTTACCAAATTATTATTATTATTACTTGCTTTTATTATTATTTTAATCCCATGCTGTTTTTTTCACATTAAGCCTCTCACGTCACTGTAAAACATGTACAGGGCGAATCACATTCAGCTATGAAATCTTTCTGCCATGGTAAACGTGAAACAAAAGTACTCGTGATGTATCATACATCGCTACATTGATGACATACTAGG
Source organism: Limulus polyphemus (assembly GCF_000517525.1). Taxonomy (NCBI): domain Eukaryota; kingdom Metazoa; phylum Arthropoda; class Merostomata; order Xiphosura; family Limulidae; genus Limulus; species Limulus polyphemus. The sequence goes on from NW_013745605.1 coordinate 3,296, forward strand.
GATTGCATCCATGCTAAAATCTGATTTAGACATTTTTCTACACTTTGTTTCCTCTTTCCACCCCTCTTTAAAATTTAGAATATCCAACACAACACTCCCCTTTCATACAAGATGACCATTTGACCACTAGTATACATTACAAAGAAACACATTTACACACATACCTATACTTTGAAGGTTCCCGCCCATACAGTAACAAAAAGTCAATACGACTATGCAAACTATGTGGTGATGATAGCGATTATAAATCCAAAGACATGAAAACTTTATTTTCTAAAGGACACTACCCTGATTCACTCATCCGTGCAGTCACCAAAGCTAGCTCATATACCCAGGAGCAAACACTCAACCCTACCAAGAAAGAACACACTGATCATATTCCACTTGTGCTAACATACTGTTACGTCTCTGGTCGTTAGTTAATTTCCCGTAAAAATTCTTTCCGAAGAAACTTTAGCGACACAAGTCCTTTCTTAAATAAAACTAGTTTATTCTTTTTCAATACAACTTTGCAATACACTTAATTTCCACAGTCACGCTATAACAA
>NW_013745606.1:0-1781 GCF_000517525.1 Limulus polyphemus
GGAATACAACTTTTAAACAACTTGGTTCTTTTCAAGGACTTGACATGTCATCTTTATTTCTCAAACAAGACTGACTTACTCACATCTTCATTACTCAACCTGCTTGTCTTGGCTTGTGATCATTTCACTTTTTGGACAATCTCGTACTTTACTCCTTCAAGAGTAATGTTTAGTAACAAAACAAAAAGCTTACACACAAGGTCTCAATGTAAATATTAAAGCTTACCTAAATTTTATTGGTACAAATAAACTAAAATGTACACAAGTGATTTTTGTTGAATACTACTTTCTACACATTTCTGACATTACTGTATCATTTGTATGCGTTGGTACATCTGTGTTCGTTTGTTAATTTTCCAGAAAAATTCTTTCCGAAGAAACTTCATCGATACAAGTCCTTTCTTAAATGAAACTAGTTTATTCTTTCTCAATACAACTTTGCAATACACTTAATTTCCACAGTCACGCTATAACTTAAACAAACGCTATAATTCACAACGAACGATTCACGCGCTCGACTCAATTGTCGGTCTCTGTCTGCAATTCAATTCCATTGTTGCCGTCACTGCTTGGCAGTCTTGTATAGAAGAATACCGTACATCTAGTAAACACTCAAGCATTCAAGAACCTTCGAGAATATCATCACGTGTTACTAGCGTCACATGACTTGCACTGTTGTAACACTGCCCCTTCCTTAGTATTGTTCGTCCAGAACAATAGCCACTTACATTAAACCAATAGATAATTAACAATAACTTAACTAAATGTACAGAATTTACAAACACAAAGTTACAATTCAACAAAGTCTCTTAATTTTACCGGGACGTATCTTCTTGCGTACTGGTCTCCGTCTCGTTGGCTTCTGCTTCATGTGGGATTCATCTGCTTCATCGGGAATTGTCCTATCATCGGTAACAGTCACATCGGTGGTAGTAACTTCAAGGGCTTCACTGTTTCCCTTCTCAAAACAGTAGTTTTTCTTCTTCAACAGTGGCTTTTTCAGGTGGCACTTCAGCGGTGTCTTTTGTTCCATTGTTCACTTCGTCCTAACTGAAATGTCCTGAACTGTGATAACTCCAAAGCCTGTTAGCATGCACCACCTTTGGCTTACCTTGCCAACCACATTTTATCTGGAAAGTCGCGTCTGAGAGACGATCCACTATGTCATATGGGCCTTCCCATGGAGAAGACAACTTAGGATACTTCCCTTTGGTCTTCCTGGGATTATACAACCATACCTTGTCTCCAGGTACAAAGCTGACTTCAGTAGATCTCTTATCATAAGATAACTTCATCGAATCAGCAGACGTTTTCAAGTTTGAAAGCGCTTGATGGAGAATATCATCTATCCTTTCAGATAACACTTTCACAAACTCTGACACATTCTCAGGCAACTCTTCATAAGGTGGACGTCCTGTTAACAGACCCACTGGCAACTGAAGTTCCAGACAAAACATCAACTTTGTTAGAGTTTCATGCTCTGCTGTCCTATAGGCCATCAACAGTGGAGGGAGTAAGGCATACCAGTCATCGTGGCGGCTATCACAAAACTTTGCAAATTCCTGTCCCAGTGTCCAAATGTACTTTTCTACCATCCCATTAGACTGTGGGTGAAGTGACGCTGTCCTGGTCTTTTGTATGCCAAACAACTTGCAGCATTCTTGGAACACAGCTGATTCGAAGTTACGGCCTTGATCTAAATGCAGTTCATATGGCATACCAAATCTGAAGAAATCACTAATAGCCGAAGCTACACTTGTAGCTTCCTGATTTAGTATTGC
>NW_013745607.1:0-1781 GCF_000517525.1 Limulus polyphemus
CGCTTCTCGTTTCCATTTTTCTTTTATCCCACTTTCTGACACCAATTTGTTACGTCTCCGTTTTTTAATTAACTGATTTTCCGTAACTTCGTACCGACGAAACTTACGCGACACAAGCCTTTACTTAATAAAACTGGTTTATTCTTTCCGAACCTAACCTAACCTAACCGATACACTCTACAATCGCGCTAAACAAACGCTATAGCAACGAACGTCAATAATACTCCGACCGCAGATCAATTACTCACTATCTACCCACACATTACATTCCCATCTTTTATATACCAGCGTAACCTATTTCTAGCAAGAAGTAGAACATTCACCAAAGTACATGATAGTTCTAGAAACAAGAGACCGTGAGAATTGTCACGTGATCTCGATGACGCAACAATACGTTTGTTTAGGTTTATTTTATGACTGTTATGATTTAAATATAGCGCGAGTGTTAAATTTAGTTATTTTTAGAAGTGATAGTTTATTGCAGGTTTGTTTACGTAACTGTTTTCGGATCATAAGTTGTGTAGTTCAGTTGTTGTGAATTGGTGCTTGTTGTATTATTGCATCATATTACTAGAACCTTTTAAGTTTTTCTCGTTGTTTTAATTGAGTGTTATTGCATCATAATGTCTCGTAGGTATAGAAAGTTGTAGGTCTTGGTCAGACTATAAATACGCGTATAAAATGTGGTTCGGGATATATAGTTAGACAGAGTCAGTTAGATGTTATATAAATCTAGACAGCGTGATTGCGAGTTTAACCATAAGAGCGTATCGTGGCAATTTCTAAAGTGAATTATCACAGATTGTATTGTAATAACAGAGTAGAGAAGAATAAATTGTCTTGTCAATTGTGTTTTAAATTAAATGAACGAACTTATGTGGACTTTGACGATTAGAGACAATTATTTAAAACTCTGGACACAACTATAATAACCAACAGTGTAACATAACTGAAATTATCACGGAGTGCATTGTAATAACAGAGCAGAGAAAAATAATTCATCTTGTTGATTGTGTTCAAAGTAACTGAACCAGCCTGTGTGGACGCTGATGAAAAGAGACAATTATTTAAAGCTCTGGGTATAACTTTGGTGATTAAATATGTAACAAACATTTGTATATACATTTGACTTGTTTTAATATATTATTCTAAAACAAACATTCATTTGGTAATGTTAAAATTACTATTTTTAGAAAAAAAATACATAATGTCAGTTTATTAACGGAACGAGAGGAATATTTTATTTTGTAAGAAAAAACTCTTTACCCTTTTGGATTAAACCAGGATTTCAAAACAAAAGTGCTGAATCTTTCAATAAAAATATTTGTATCAGACATTTATTTTGGATACATAGTTATGACGTTAACCAGAATAAAAAAGAGGGGTAAAGGAAAAATAGAAAAAAATGGGGTTAATTTTGAGAATTTTTGCAAAGATTTATATTCTGCTTTTGAACAATCTGTTCATATATTATCATTTATAATAAAACAGCTATTTGAATTACATGATACACAAGTTAAATATTTGTCAAAACATATGTTAAATTTTTAATTTAAATATATTCAGATTAGAGATATAATTATAGATCTAATCATATTTCGATTAAAATTGAACCATATTCCAATGAAAACTCTTACATGGTAATAGTTTTTAAATATATGGTATGTGATGATTTATCTCTATGCTATTTAGTTCTTAAAAGTGTTTAGGAAGAGATTTTCCCAGTCAAGTCATTACAACCTATAGTTAGTTTCAAATATATTAAACTTATAGGACCTCTT
>NW_013745608.1:0-1849 GCF_000517525.1 Limulus polyphemus
TTAGCTTTCTAGTAGTGTTTTATAGAGGTATATAAGAACATTGATTGTAGGCACGTAGTTTACATTAAAGAGATAAATTAATTTTATCATTGGTGATGTTTCAGCCAATAGTTGATATCCTGCTACAATGTTAGCAAAATATTTCTGTTCTTTATTAGTATTGGTACAGACTCCCGAAGTCAACAAATTAGAGATAATGTAAGAATATTCTAGCAAGTGCATTTCATGTAATGATGTGTTATTTGATGGGAATTATTATTTTTTGGATACTTTGATAACTTTTATGAATCTAAAATGAGAGTTTTATAATTAGATATATTAATGTTAGCAATTTTCATTGTTCTTATTACTTTCTTTGTGCAGTTCGGAGGAAGATCTTGGATTTATAAAATAACCAAACTTATGTCAGTAGGTTAATTCTGTAACTTTTTCTGTCTGATGTCTGTTAAAACTGGAAACTAACACAAAAAGCCTTAGATTATAGGATGTGGTATACTCGGAGTTGGAATCTGGCTTCATCTGGCTTATGGAGGGTTTGCCAGCCTTTTACCGTCGTATCGGGCACTGAGTGCTGACAGTCTGTGCATAGCTGCAGGTGTTATCACTTTCTTGGTTGGATTTCTTGGCTGTTGTGGTTCTTGGTTTGAGAGTAAATGTCTTTTAATAACAGTAAGTAATAATGTTGTGTGAAGAATTCAGATCATGAGTTTCTTAAGCCTGAATGAAATGACTCTGTATAAAATTAATTTAAACTTCTTTACAGAATTTAGTATTATACCTAAATTGGTAACTTATAAACAGACATATGTGATATAAAAAAAAGAAAAAAAAAGATTTGATCTATATTATATTCTTTTATAATAAATCTACATAATCATACATATATTCCTGACCATTCCTATCACTAGCAACATAATCAGGTGCTATAAGACATGAAAATAATTAATAAATATTGCATCAAGAAATTTTCTACCATTTGTATTAGATAGTTCTAAAAATGATTACCTGAAGATAAAGTAAACAGATGTGTAGGTGTAGATATTTCAATTATTATAAAGGAAGTTATCCAGATGATGATGATGATGATAACAAAATGAGAAGATTTTCTTCAGAAGTTACATCATGTGTTACATAAGGAATTTGTTAGATTCTTTAGTATTTCACTTTTATACTTTTCTTTTCTCAAAATATCTAATGACACATTTCATCCATATAAAATTTAGATCATTGAAAGGTTGAGATTAAGTTTTTTTTGTTGATGTTTTTTCACAGTATTTCGTCATCGTGGTGCTAGTTTTCCTTTTGGAATTCACGGCAGGAACTTTGGGCTTTGCTTATAGGAAGCACGTGAGTAAACATATGTGTGTATATGAATTAGTGTTTGCCACTGTGTACTAAAAGAACATTTCGAATCACCACAAAGTGATTCTAAGACCTAAAGAACAAAAAGTGTGTTTGTAGTTAAGCACAAAGCTACACAAAGGGGTATGTGTGTGCTCTGCCCACCTTCAGTATCGAAACCCCCGATTACTAGCAGACGTACCACACATAAGCTCGAAAGGTGGTCTTTATTTCTTTAAAACATTTTTAAACAATTCCCAGTTTCTGGGTTTATTTTATGGACTTTTATACGTACTTCATTAGAAATAAATATGAAATTATTTCATTTTACTGTTTTTTTTTTAATGGTTTAAAATATATTGTTTATTTTACTTACTTTATTATTAGAAGACTTTCCATTTTCAGGTAGGAGAAACTTTACAAGAGGAACTTAAAGCAGGGATAGTAGACAAATACACTAAGAACAACCATAATGGATTGAAGAGTATTTGGGATGATATACACTTAA
>NW_013745609.1:0-1783 GCF_000517525.1 Limulus polyphemus
TTTATACTGGTCATTGTGAATGATGTTGCCAGTGTTTAAACATAATAGAGGAACATGCACTGTATATGTGTGTGTGTGTATCTGGTATGCTATAACACTTTTTAACATCTTTGGAAGCACTTATTCTGACTTAACAACAAATCTTTGACTCAAATAGACCAACTCTGTAATTTTTTGTCACAAATTAAAATCCACACAAGATCTAGAAATCTAAAAAAACTGAAACAAAATATAGGAATCGGTAGGATTTGATCGGAGAAGTCTTTTCCTGTGTTTTTTTTTCTATAGATACAGTGGTCTTGGCAGTTTTATATTTTCTCCCAAAGATAACTGCTCTCACAGCTCTGGTCATAGCTGTCTGGCCAGTAATGATAATCTCTATAATTACTCATCTAAGTTTTAACTCTTTGGTTCACAGTGAAAACAGCTTTATTAAGAAATCTTTCTGCATCATGTTTTATTGTATCTCCTCCAGTTGATGCACAAACACTTGTTTCTTCATACAATAACGTATGTTCCAGGAAATACATGATATGCACATAACAGAAGTGGGATACTGTACATGGCCTAGTTGACTCAGAGATTTTTTAAATACAAAAAAAAATACATAATTATAAAGATCTTTGTTTAAATGAAGTCTTTGTTAACTATATGTTGGGACTTATGTTAATGCTCAACACATTTACTATTCATACTAATTTTCTAATAATTGGCAATAAAACAATACTTTCATATTCTTAAGTTACAAAAAGCTAACATTTTTAAACATTAACTTTAATTTCAACCAGATACTTCTGAACATGTATTTAACTTATCTACTTCACTAACATTATCACCATTTTGTGGGGTGATACACAGATTTTTTTGTTTATGGGAATCTCATCCATCCATCTTTTTTTGAGATAATCTTAATATTTAGTATTTGGCAAATTGTCATCATTCTGTTTGTTTTAAAATAAACAAAATTAACATCCTAGACTTCCTTGACAATAGAGGCCATCCTATACACAAAATCTCAAATAAATACACTTAATTTAGTCAAAACATTCAGGGTTGTCTTATACACTGGCAAGTGCAGTAGCCATTTTTTCAAAATTGTGTTTCATTAGTAAATGATCAGACATTTGATATGACATCATAAAAAATCAAGGCTTGTACAAAATCTAAAAACAAAGGCAAGTGAAATGCTTTAAAAATCAAGAAATGATAGGTTCTTAACAGAGGTAAATTTATTCCTTGGAATGGACAAAAACATTCTACAACAACTGATGAGTTGTTTACAGGTAAAAATTCCTTGAAGCTGTGCAGAAATGAACATTTGTCTTCATGCATTATACCAAGTAAATGTTAGAAAATAACAAAATATCAATTCTAACACATTTTTGAATCCAAATAGTTATAATTAACATATAAAATTGACTTAAAAATTTGTGGCAAAAAAAACTCATTTGGAAGAGGCCCTGCTTTCAAAAACAATAATTTAGAATTAAGTAACTTCTTTAATCCTAAAATGTATCATACAAACAAAGTAGTGTAAAACCTGTAACAATCTGAAAATACAATTAATAGCTTTCCATGGTCCCTCCCCTACAAAGTTCCAAAAATAAAGTATTGTAATAAAACTACTGAACTTTTGTTAATGAAAATAACCATATTACTTAGACACTTTCAAACAACTTTTTATATACAGTGAATAAACTTAATTACCCTAAAAACTTCACAAATAAACAGTTTTAAAAAAGCCAGAAACCTACATCAAATGTCAATTAGTTTAAGATGTCTT
>NW_013745610.1:0-3644 GCF_000517525.1 Limulus polyphemus
GCTGTGTCTGCGTGTCTTTGGGCGATAAGAAACAACAGTTTCTAAGCGCCCCTGGTTGTCTCTCAAGCCCCGTTAGATTTTAAAACCAAAATACCTGCCAAGTTAGTTGTGAGTTCAGTCTTTCACAAACGAAAGTTGGACTAAATAGAACACCTGAAAGAGTCAAAATAAATATAAACTTATTGTTCAATAATAGTTCTTCTAATCTTTATTTTTGATGATTATATGAGAGTACTACAAAATGTGATAAACTGCCATCTCTTTTATCATTCTAAATATTAAAATGAAAAAGAGCAATACGTACAAGAGATAAATAGAGTGAAATAATATGTTGCTTAAATTAATGGATTTTTAGTAAGTGTAGTATGTTAAACATCAAAGACAAATTAATACGTGGTGTTCAAAGGCATTATTATAATGAAGTAAAATTAAAAACTGGCAAATAAAAAGGCACTAGCGGTGTTGAATAAAATGTTTTATTAAATTTATTACAATGTCTTGCGTTGACGTAGCTCGAGCACATCGAACAGTGTATGTTATGTAGCTCCATTTGTTTGATAAGTTTTTCATTTAATAATATTTCTGTAGTCAGGACAAAAAACAAGTTATTTACGTGAGTCCAATATTTCGGATTACAGTTATTTCATCATCAACATTGTCCAAGAACAGCGAATATTGAATTACATTAGTACAAATTAAGTCTTAAAGATATCATTGTCCATGCAAAAAGGAATTACACCCCGTCAAAGATAGTTTGTCATACATGCAATAAAGATTTTTGTTTAACAAGCAATGTTATAAAACCACCGATTCTTTTACTGACAAATATGACCATAAACTTTTTTTGTAAGAGGTGTAGACCAATCAATGAAGATATCCAGAAAACAACAGATCGTGAACTCAATACTAAACTACACACAGTGCCCCGTATTCGCTCAATGAATACAGAAAAGAGACGCTGTTCATCGAAATAGTCACCACGCCGCAACAATCCGCCTACCACATACACACGGATGCTCCTTTCACATATTTCACCTTAAAGCCGAAACGCCATACAGTAAATACCCTCCCCTCGTCCAGTCCCGTCTTTCCCTGCACCCATCATTAGACAGCAGCACCCAAAAATAACAGTCTCATCCCTACCACGCACCATGCCTCTAACTTTCATCCAGACGCCCAAAATCCAGAAACTAACCACAACCATGCATAAATACACCCAAAACAGAACCCCAGGAAACTGTAACCTCTCAGACTACTCATACCAAGCCCTACAAGAGCAGAATAAATCACCCGAACCCAGCCGTCTCCATCAACACTTCTACATTCTCTATCTCTTCATTTCTGAACCTTCCACTGATTGCCTCCCATCAGACTCGCTAGCACCCTTGCAAATCGATAGCTCCGTCGTCACACCACGTTCATACAGATGATTCCTGCTCTAGCTTCTCCATCAGCGAAGATGAATACTCAAACCAGCCAACAAAAATCCTTCAACCACTTCCTAACCAACAAGAAATTCCTCCTCTACTAGTCAACCAATGACAATGACTCCAACGCCTATCACTCCTTCCCTGATTATGCCGCCTCAATACCGCGTGAAATTAATCAGGCACTGGTCAGGTAGGTTATTCGGTGCCTGATCGATGAAAGTGGTTTTTCACGGGATATCCCACAATACCCAGTGAGTTTATTCGGGCACTGGTCAGGTAGGTTATTCGGTGCCTGATCGGTGAAAGTGGTTTTTCATGGGGTATCCCACAATACCAGCGTGATTTAATCGGGACTTTCACCGATCAGGCACCGAATAACCTACCTGACCAGTGTACAAGGTGCTAACAACCATCCCACCCTGTTAGTAAACTCTAATAAAGTTACTTAGCGTCTCAACTGCTAGCTTAAAAATTGACCAGATTCACTTCACCAATAAATCTTATTTTTGCGAGCGGGACGAAAAGAAACAGTAGATTTTGAGCGCCACTGATTCTCTTTCAGGCCTCCAAGATGAGATGAGATGATGGCGCTCAGAAGCGATTGCTTCTCTTCATCGCGCTCGTTATAGAAAAGAGCGGCTGTGCAAGTCATACATGAGATCGTTTTACCTAAACTCAACGGTCATTAACGGACTTATGGTTTTTCAGAGTGGCGGAATCTAAAAATACAAGCTAGAGACTTAACCGTGGGGAGAGTGGGATACCCCGTGAAAAACCACTTTCACCGATCAGGCAGCGAATAACCTACCTGACCAGTGCCCGATTAAACTCACGCGGTATTGAAAATCCACTTTCACCGATCAGGCACCGAATAACCTACCTCACCAGTGCCCGATTAAACTCACGCGGTATTGAAAAACCACTTTCACCGAATAACCTACCTGACCAGTGCCCGATTAAACTAACGCGGTATTGAAAATCCACTTTCACCGATCAGGCACCGAATAACCTACCTCACCAGTGCCCGATTAAACTCACGCGGTATTGAAAAACCACTTCACCGATCAGGCACCGAATAACCTACCTGACCAGTGCCCGATTAAACTCACGCGGTATTGTGGGATACCCTGTGAAAAACCACTTTCACCGATCAGACACCGAATAACCTACCTGACCAGTGCCCGATTAAACTCACGCGGTATCGTGGGATACCCCGTGAAAAATCTAAGTTGTGACAGATGAATGTCTAATATTCCAGTTTCAGTTTACAATATTGTATGTATAAACGTATTTTCGTTATTTTTCATTTCTCAAAAATAATAATAGCGTTTGATTACACCCTGTAGTCTACTTTCTATGGTCCATAATCTCACAGGTCATATGGACTTCCTTTAATTTGTACTAAATCAAAAACACGATACCTTATAACCTTAGTTCTTTCAAAAGGTGAACATTTCTTCTTCATGGACAAAATAGGAATGACCGTTTTGTTTTGATTCTGTCTGTCTGTGATCTATATCGGAGTTTAAGTATTATAGACCGAGGAGGGCCAGGTGCATTAGACCTTTTCTCTATTACGTGGCAAGTTTTCCGTTTTCAATTCTCTCAGGGGAACCGTGGGAAGTAACTGAGGATGCACAGAGTAATACACGAAATACAGATGGTTAATGTCATTATGTTAACTAATATTGGTTTAATTTGGAAGGGTGTTTGTTGAATATTTACATTTGGGTGGTTTTTCACAATTAAAAGACTTTTAATGGCATATTCAATGTATGTAGATCCAACTGTTGTTATGGTAAAGTCGTTCATTAATATGTTATGACTTATGGTTTCTTCGTGTGATCGAACTGCTGAGTGGCATGGTGTTGCTAAGCGTGGGCGAGATCTAGAGATCTATGTGCCCCCCAGTGGCACAGTGATATGCTTGTGGACTTACAACGCTAGAAACTAGTGGTGGGCAGAGCATAGATAGCCCATTGTGTCGCTTTGTGCTTGACTTCAAACAAACAAAATATCTACGCAATATGCCGAAGTATAGATTAGCTTTCAAATGTCGCTTAGTTTTGCCCATGTATGTAACCTTAGAGTTACTCACTACATGTGTATTTCTTTATGAGTTTTGAGCATCATTTACTGCATAAATCTCATATTATTAGGATTCCATAACAAATCTAAAGTAGATGTTAACTCTAAATTAACGGTAGTATTAAA
>NW_013745611.1:0-2480 GCF_000517525.1 Limulus polyphemus
CACTAAATATCTTTATACAGATGTTGTAGGTGGTTTGATACCAAACAATGTTTATAGTCATTAAATATCTTGATACAGATGTTGTAGGTGGTTTGATACCAAACAATGTTTATTGTCAATAATATCTTTATACAGATGTTGTAGGTGGTTTTATACCAAAAAATGTTTATAGTCACTAAATATCTTGATACAGATGTTGTAGAAGGTTTGATACCACTTAATATCTTTATATAGATGTTGTATGTGGTTTGATACCAAACAATGTTAAAAGTCACTAAATATCTTTATACAGATGTTGTAGGTGGTTTGATACCAAACAATGTTTATAGTCACTAAATATCTTGATATAAATGTTTCAGGTAGTTTGATACCAAACAATGCTTATAGTCACTAAATATCTTTATACAGATGTTTTGGTGGTTTGATACCAAACAATGTTTATAGTCACTAAATATCTTTATACAGGTGTTGTAGATGGTTTGATACCAAACAATGTTTATAGTCAATAATATCTTTATACAGATGTTGTAGGTGGTTTGATACCAAACAATGTTTATAGTCACTAAATGATATTTAGTGACTATAAACATTGTTTGGTATCAAACCATCTACAACATCTGTATAAAGATTTTATACAGATGGAATAGTTGGTTTGATACCAAACAATGCTTATAGTCACTAAATATCTTTATACAGATGTTTTGGTGGTTTGATACCAAACAATGTTTATAGTCACTGAATATCTTGATACAGGTGTTGTATAAGGTTTGATACCACTAAATATCTTTATACAGATGGAATAGGTGGTTTGATACAAAACAATGTTTAAAGTCACTAAATATCTTTATACAGATGTTGTAGGGTGTTTAATACCAAACAATGTTGAATGTCACTAAATATCTTTATATAGATGTTGTAGATGGTTTGATACCAAACAATGTTTATAGTCACTAAATATCTTTATACAGATGGTATAGGTGGTTTGATATCAAACAGTATTTATGGTCAGTAAATATCTTTATATAGATGTTGTAGATGGTTTGATACCAAACAATGTTTATAGTCACTAAATATCTTTATACAGATGTTGTAGGTACTTTGATACCAAACGATGTTCATAGTCACTAAATATCTTGATTCAGATGTTGTTGAAGGTTTGATACCACTAAATATCTTTATACAGTTGGTATAGGTGGTTTAATACCAAACAGTATTTATGGTCACTAAATATCTTTATACAAATGGTGTAGGTGGTTTGATACCAAACAATGTTTATAGTCACTAAATATCTTTATACAGATGTTGTATGTGGTTTGATATCAAAAAATGTTAAAAAGTCACTAAATATCTTGATATAAATGTTGCAGGTAGTTTGATACCAAACATTGCTTATAGTCACTAAATATCTTTATACAGATGTTTTGGTGGTTTGATACCAAACATTGTTTATAGTCACTAAATATCTTTATAAAGGTTTTGTAAATGGTTTGATACCACACAATGTTTATAGTCACTAAATATCTTGACACAGATGTTGTAGGTGGTTTGATACCACTAAATATGATTATAACGATGGTATAGGTGGATTGATACCAAACAATGTTTATAGTGAATAATATCTTTATCCAGATGTTGTAGGTGGTTTGATAGCAAACAATGTTTATAGTCAATAATATCTTCATACAGATGTTGTAGGTGGTTTGATACAAAACAATGTTTTTACTCGATAATATCTTTAAACAGATGTTGTACGTAGTTTGATACCAAACAATGTTTATAGTCACTAAATATCTTGATACAGGTGTTGTAGGTGGTTTGATACCTCTAAATATCTTTATACAGATGGTATAGTTGGATTGATACCAAACAATGTTTATATTCACTAACTATCCTTATACAGATGTTGTAGGTGGTTTGATACCAAACAATGTTTATAGTCAATAATATCTTTATACAGATGTTGTAGGTAGTTTGATACCAAACAATGTTTATAGTCACTAAATATCTTGATACAGATGTTGTAGAAGGTTTGATACCACTAAATATATTGAAACAGATGGAATTGGTGGTTTTATACCAAACAATGTTTATAGTCAATAATATCTTTATACAGATGTTGTAGGTAGTTTGATACCAAACAATGTTGATAGTCACTTAATATCTTGATACAGATGTTGTAGAAGGTTTGATACCACTAAATATCTTGAAACAGATGGAATTGGTGGTTTGGTACCAAACAATGTTTATATTCACTAAATATCTTTATACAGATGGAATTGGTGGTTTGATACCAAACAATGTTTATATTCACTAAATATCTTTATACAGATGTTGCAGGTGGTTTGATACCACTAAATATCTTTATAAAGATGGTATAGGTGGTTTGATACCAAACAGTATTTATGGTCACTAAATATCTTCATACAAATGGTGTAGGTGGTTTGATAGCAAACAATGTTTATAGTCACTAGATATCTTGA
>NW_013745612.1:0-2429 GCF_000517525.1 Limulus polyphemus
ACCAACTCCGTGAATGGTACTACTTAGTCTTTGACTCAGACTTCTCACTGCATCATTGTTTGTTCCAAGATTATAACCACCTTGTAATGAGTAACCATCTAGTCCATGAATGGTACTACCTAGTCTTTGACTCAGGCTTTTTCTCACTGCATCATTGTTTGTTCCAGGATTAGAACCACCTTGTAATGAGTAACGAACTAGTCCATGAATGTTACTACCTAGTTCTTCAATGGAGCTGCTAAGCAGTGCATCACTACTTGTTCTAGGATTGGCACTACCTTGCAATGAGTAGCCATCTAGTATTTCACTAACAATGCCGTTTAATGTGTAGTCATCTGGCCCTTGACCACCACTACTCTGAAGTGCATAGCTACTTAGCCCTAGACTGGCAATACCTGGTAGGATATAGTCATTTAATCCTTGACCATTAGTTCTTTGAAATTTGTCGACAATTACCAGCTGACCAAAAGTATCTTGTAAACCGTTGCCTTCAAGTCCTGTTTTCAGTGATTCTGAGTTTCTAGTCAGACTTTGCAGGAAAGATAAAGTGAGGAGCCTATGTGAATATCCTATAAACTGAATATGACCTTGATCAATGGGCAGTTTGTAAATAGTATGTTGTGTGTATGCTGTATGTGGTTGACTTTGAAATTCAGATAAAAGACCTAACAACTTTAAGACCACCACTAGCTTTATATCAGTCAATCCGAGCCCAGTTAAAACATTTCCTTGCGCTATTCCAACTAAAGAGCCAATGGTACTGTCAGCAGGAGGAAGAAAGAAAGAAGAGAAAACCAAAAAGCCGACAACATCTTTTAGTCATGATGATCTGAAAGTATAAAACATTTTTCAAATATATCTATTGTGGAGGTTTGTGAAAAAAAATCATCAACTTTGAATGAAATTTTAAAAATTATTTACTTTCAAATATCTAAAAGGTGCAAAACGATTTTTACATTTCACCTGAACTGCCACGTAATACACATAAAGTAAAATACAGAAATGTTTAATTATTTATTTATCGTCCGCTGGTGGGACAGTGGTAAGTCTACGGACCTACAACGCCGAAATCCGGGGTTCGATTTCTTGCAGTGAACAAAGCAGATAGCGGTGGTCTAAAACAAACGATCAAGTTATTTTCTGTCCTTGAAAAGGTTATAATGGTACTAAATCAACTGTTTATGTCGTTTTTTAACTTCTCACTGTCAAAACGCAAATTCTGATTCACAGTTATAAAACAATGGTGGTCCACGGAAATATACAGATCACGAATGAACTGAGTTTAAGTTTTACTTCGTTGTCAATTTCATTAACTAATATCAAATGTCGATAGATAATATAAATTTTATCTTTCTATGGCTTATGAAGACAAAAAGAGAGAAACACTTTCACTGAAATTACATACCTGATAGGTAGTGTTACGACAGCGGAGGTCACGTGACGCTGGTAACACGGAATGAGTATCTAGAACTTGGTGAAGGCTCGAGTGTTTACTAGATGCCCTCTACTTCGTATATATAAGACTGGCGAGAAGTGACGGCATAGATAGATAATTGAATTGCACACAGAGAGATATAGAGACAGATAATTGAGTCAAGCCATAAGTAAAGTGCGCGAATCGTTGTGAATTCTAGCGTGTGTTTAAGTTAAAGTGACTGTGGAAATTAAGTGTATTGCAAAGTTGTATTGAGAAAGAACAAACTAGTTTTATTTAAGAAAGGACTTGTGTCGCTAAAGTTTTATCCGAAAGAAATTATACGGGTAATTAACAAACGATCACTGTACCACACTTATCTTCTAGTTCAAACACAGTCACTGAACACTCATACATGATAGGTAGTGACTGTACCACACTTATCTTCTAGTTTATCCTCCTTGTAGTCTGTTGAACTTACATACTCCGATAGTCCGGAAATTACGAACAACTAGGTCATACAAAGTATTGTAATATAAGCATACAATTTACCTCTCTCGGATGTACTAATGAGAATGTTAACCTATCGAGGGGAAAGAGTTCGTGGTTGCCACTGTTCAGATAACTAACCTCTTGGGATAGGTCAAGTATTGACCGACTCAATTTTTAAAAATGAAAGCAGAAAGAACACATGCATATTGAAACTTTAATTGGAGCATAAATTGATATAAAAGAAAATATTAACATAATATGACATATTAGGCATGTGTTTAGTGTAAATTTGCCATTTCTCACAACGCTGATTAAAAGAGGTTTGAAGTCGTTTACCCGGAAGTCTTCTTCCTACAGATTTTCTTGAATACACTACATTTCAAACTGATTATGACTTTTCTATCATGTAACACGATTACAGTTCTTATACTTAATTCCTTTTTTTTCTGGTGACAGCTCACTATGACCTGGCCGTTTAATCCATTGTGTGCATGAGAAAACATTCAAGTGAGCATACAAGAGT
>NW_013745613.1:0-2044 GCF_000517525.1 Limulus polyphemus
GAAACAAGAAGAGAGACTACAACAGTGGCAAGAAGTACAAATGGAAAACATTGGTAAATTTAAAAGCGAATTAGATACGTTAAAGGACGACTTTTTTGTCTTTTACACAAGGAGGATACATTGACCATCGACTTAATCAGCCCCAGACAATGGCAAGCCCTTTACAGAGCCCGCAGCTAAACCCTAATGCAGACATATTCAGTCCCGTTAGAAGTCACATCCCAGATATGAATGTCAGTACAAGGAGTGATCCAGTACGAAGGAAGCTATAGGAATACGATTGGAAAGCACCATGGGAAGCATATAGACCACAGTTTGAGTTACTGGCAAAGATGAATGGATGGACAGAGGAGCAGAAAGCAGTATATCTGGTAACGAGCTTGAAGGGCCAACCACTGGAAATACTTGGACAGTTGACAGCAGCCGACAGGCACAACTATAGAGCACTGGTAGAGGCTCTGGAACTCAGGTACAGAACCCAAAACCAGTCAGAAGTCTACAGGGCCAGGTTCAGGACGAGAGTCCGTGCTAAAGGGGAGAGCCTGCAGGAGCTGGCACAGGACTTGGAAAGCATGGCACACAAGGCCTACCCCACTGCACCACCCGATCTCCTCAAGTTGTTGCTGAGGGATCACTTCGTAGATGCCTTGGACAGTCCACAACTTAAGATACAAGTGAAGCAAGCACACCCCTCTACCATGCAGGATGCAATGGCCAGTGCTCTCGAATTTGAATCCAATCTTAAGTCCAGCACAGAGGTACCGAGGTTGGTACAGTCATCTAGATTCAAGACCAGAAAAGGTCAGCTTTCAGAGAGGTTTGAGGGACTTTGCTGGCACCGTAACAAACCTGGGCACAAAAGAGTTCGATGCTGGCAACTTCAACACAGGGGAGACGATACAGCAGTAAAGGCTGGTATCCAGAAAAGTTGTTGGAACTGTGGACAGCACGGACATTTGAGGAGCCAGTGTTGGAAGAATATTACCAACAAGTCGACCTCAAGGAGACCAGTAGTGGTTGGTGTTGAGCAACGCCCACCAACCCCCATCGTGAAAGTCCCAACAGCTAGGTGTAAAATGCCAAGCACACCTTTCCTGTCACATAGACACTGTGTCCTGGATGGCCAAAGGTGCAACATTGTCATAGACTCTGCGTCTCAGCAAACAGTTGTGAGCATCAAGGTGTTAAATCACGAAGGAGTACCAGAAGCCATACAGAAGCTTTATGGTGTGACAGGACATTCTACAAGATTGTGAGGACCAGTGTGGGTGACTATTGAGCTCATGGGCATAAAGGACAGACAGAAAGTATACTTGGCTGACATGGAAGACAAATGCATATTAGGAATGGACTATCTACTACCGAGGAAGTTTGTAATTGATTTTGATAAAATGACGTTTGGGAACAACAAAGGCCTAGTTCCTGTAACTGTTAAAAGAGAGGTTGAACTAACTAGGTGCCATCAAGGTGAAGTCAAAGTGACTGAAGAAGTTGATGATGACGAAGTGGAACCAGGTATAGATATTAAAGCAGAGCAGGAGAAAGATCAAGATTTGAAGCCAATAATTGATTTTTTCAAAACAAGTATTTCGCACCCTACTTGGGAGAAGGTGTCTAGCTTAAGCTCTGTGACAAAACACTACTGGGTGCAATGGGACCAGTTAAAGCTTGCAGATAGTATTCTTGGCTGGAGATGGGAAACTACAGATGGGAAAGTGATGACTTGGCAAACAGTTATACCGAGGAAGTTACGGGAAGTTGTGCTGCGTCAATCCCGTGATAATTTAACAGGAGGACATCTCGGAATTAAGAAGACATTGAGTCACCTACGACAAAGATATTATTGGATAGGTATGAGGCGAGATGTGGAAGAATGGTGCCGGACATGCAGTACATGTAGTGCAAAAAGGGGACCCAAGCATAAAGGACGCCCACCTTATGAAGAGATGCCTGAGAATGTGTCAGAGTTTGTGAAAGTGTTATCGGAAAGGATGGATGATATTCACCATCAAGTGAGTTCAAACTTGAAAACGTCTGCTGATTC
>NW_013745614.1:0-3476 GCF_000517525.1 Limulus polyphemus
AAAGGGAAGTCTCCTAAGTTGTCTTCTCCATGGGAAGGCCCATACGACATAGTGGATCGTCTCTCAGACGTGACTTTCCAATTAAAATGTGGTCGGCAAGGTAAACCAAAATTGGTGCATGCCAACAGGCTTTGGCATTATCACGGTCCAGGACATTTCAGTTGGGATGAAGTGGAAAACAGAACAAATGACGCTGCTGAAGATGTGCCACCTGAAGAAGCCACCGTCGAAGAAGAAACTCTACTCAGTTTTGAGAAGGGAAACGGTGAAGCTCTTGAAGAAGTTACTACCACTGATGTAACTGTTACCGATGATAGGACATTTACTGATGAAGCAGATGAACCCCACATGAAGCAGAAGCCAACGAGACGGCGACCAGTACGGAAGAAGATACATCCGGTAAAATTAAGAGACTTTGTTGAATTGTAATTTTGTGTTTGTAATTCTGTACATTTAATTAAGTTATTGTTAATTGTTATTGGTTTATTGTATGTGAGTATTGTTCGAGACGAACAATACTAAGGAGGGGCAGTGTTGCGTCAGCGAAGTCACATGACTAGTGTCACGCAACGTTTCTAGAACTATCCTGTATCTTGGCGAATGCTCTAGCATTTACTAGATATAGGGTAGTCTGGTATATAAAAGATGGTGACAACGTGACGGGACAATAATGTGTGTGTGGATAGTGAGTAATTGAACTGCAATGAGGAAGTATTGTTGAAGTTAACGTTCGTTGTTAAAACGTTTGAAAAAGAGCGACTTTTGAAAATAAGTGTATCGGTAAAGTTATATTCAGAAAGAATAAACCAGTTTTATTAAGTAAGGACTTGTGTCGCTAAAGTTTCGTCGGAACGAAGTTACGGAAAATCAATCAACAAACGTAACAATATTAATGCTGCTGTAAAAATCATAATGCTATCCAAAGTCGAAATGTGATAATCACAAAATATTAAAAGACATACACAGCGTGGTCACAAGTAAATAGACACCACCTTTCAGAAAAAATGAAATGTTTCAGTCATATTCACATGAATTGATATATTTATAATTGAATTAATATTTAGTAGATCTTGCTTTTGCTTCGTGGAGTTCGTTGATCCTTTGGGGCATCGTGAGAATCATCTCGTCAATTTTAGATTGTGGGATTTTTGCCCACTCTTGCTTCAAAACTTGGAGTACATTGCTCTTCGAAGTTGGTATTTTTGGTTGTTTCTTGACTTGCCGGTCGAGTATGGCTCAGAGGTTTTCGATGGGGTTCATGTCAGGAGATTGGTTCGGCCAGGGCAACTTCTGGATACCACTTTCTTCCTGCTACTTTTGGGTGTTTCCAGCAGTGTGACACGGTGCTCCATCTTCCTAGAACAACGTTGTGTTTTTGTCCACGAAACCCAAGGAATAAAGTGGCAAGAGTCCTTCCTCCAATATTTCGACGTATTTCGCAAACTTTATGTTGCCAACGCACTCCACTAAGCTTGATCTCCCACCAACCCAAACAGCTCTCAAAACCTTCACGCTCAAACCACCATGCTTCACAGTTGGCTGCAGTCTGTTGAGCCAAACTCTTGGTGAGGCATTCTCCATACCCATATCCTTCCACTGTCCGGAAATTGAGCGAATCTTGATTCGTCTGAGAACAATAAGGTCTTCCAAAAGTCCAGAGGCTTGGTCATCATATCACTTGCCCACTTCTTTCGTCTGACTATGTTGGCAGGTTTTAATAAGGGCTTCCGTCTAGCTGCTCTGCAACGATAACCCAATCTGTGGAGAATCCGTTGAACAGGTTTCGGGCTCATCCCACCAACTTTGGCCACTTCTGCAGTCGTTACTCTGGGATCCATTTCGATGCTCCTCTTGACAGCCCTTTTTGTCCTCTCCGATGGACCAGGACGACCCTGGACGCTGCTCAATTGTTTCCTTGTCGTGTTTCCTGAACTGCACGATTATTCTGTTGACTGTCGATAGCGGGATTCCCAAATTCTGTGAAATTTGCCACTGACTTATTCCACCTTCTGCTTGACCAACTATCCTTCCTCTAACAAAATCTAACAATTCGAGAGAACTTGAGTTCTAGCCATGTTGTAGCACAAGATAATTAGTTTGCGGACCATTTTCATTTATATATAGCGCTCTGTGAACACAAATTAGTTAGCATAAATCAGTTAAATGACGAAAAATTAGGTGTCTATTTACTTGTGACCACTCAGTTTATATTACTTAAACGTCTTGCTTGCCACACAGGTGGCCAGATAAGCTATCATGTCTCAAGGACTGAAACTCTCAATTTTTGCTTCATTGGTTTTATAGGGTACTAACGGGATCACGAGTTCAAGTTCTGTTCACCAGTCTCAGTTTACATGAGATCAGAACATTCGCAAAGTTACATGGACGAGATGCTGCTCCTAATACTCGTTAAGCAGGAATAGACACATCTTTACACATTATCGGAAATATCGGTATGTCATCTGTATACTGAAATGAACATAAGAAAAAATGAAATGTCTAATTATTTCTAAAAATAACGAGTATGGCAAGGATGCTTTGAAATAGTTGCAAGACTTCCGAACTTGGTAATACAAACAAATTCATAAACTAAAAAAAAAAAAAAAACAAGTCACGATTAACACGACAAAATAGACATTATTGTGTTCATTCAAAATAACAAAGTACTATGATGTTAAAGTGGCCTGGAATTATTAAACACATAAAAGATAGCATTAGATCATTTAAAGTTTTTGTACAATTTCTGAGCCTGAGTAAGGTGAGTGAATCCTCTATAAGAGAAAATACTGTTACGTCTCCGTTTGTTAATTGATTTTCCGTAAATTCGTTCTGACGAAGCTTTAGCGACACAAGTCCTCTCTTAAATAAAACTGGTTTATTCTTTCCGAATACAACTTTACGATACACTCAACTTCAACAGTCGTGCTATAACAAACTATAATTCACGTCTCACGAGCTCGACTTCAACAATACGTCTCTCTGTGACTGCAGTTCAATTACTCATTACCTACACACATTATGCCGTCACATTGTGACCATCCTATATATACCAGCTACCCCCAATCTAGTAAATGCTAGGGCATTCACGTAGGAACAGGATATTCCTAGAAAGCAGGTGGCGTGACACTAGTCACGTGACCTCGCTGACGCAACACTGCCCCTCTTTAATATTGTTCATCTCGAACAATAACCACATACAATAAACCAATAACAATTAACAATAACTTAATTAAATGTACAGAATTACAAACATAAAATTACAATTCAACAAAGTCTCTTAATTTTACGGGACGTATCTTCTTCCGTACTGGTCTCCGTCTCGTTGGCTTCTGCTTCATGTGGGGTTCATCTGCTTCATCAGTAAATGTCCTATCATTGGTAACAATCACATCAGTGGTAGTAACTTCATCGAGAGCTTCATCGTTTCCCTTCTCAAAACTGAGTAGAGTTTCTTCTTCGACGTTGGCTTTTTCAGG
>NW_013745615.1:0-2669 GCF_000517525.1 Limulus polyphemus
TATAACCATCATTACCTCATGTTACTGACACTGTACAACAGAATGTTAATATAACCATCATTACCTCATGTTACTGACACTGTACAACAGAATGTCAACATAACCATCATTACCTCATGTTACTAACACTGTACAACAGTGTCAACATAACCATCATTACCTCATGTTACTGACACTGTACAACAGAATGTCAACATAACCATCATTACCTTCATGTTACTGACACTGTACAACAGAATGTCAATATAACCATCATTACCTTATGTTACTGACACTGTACAACAGAATGTCAATATAACCATCATTACCTGATGTTACTGACACTGTACAACAGAATGTCAATATAACCATCATTACCTGATGTTACTGACACTGTACAACAGAATGTCAATATAACCATCATTACCTGATGTTACTGTCACTGTAACATTACCTTGTTTAAACACAGCATTATTACTCTTTCAGCATCACTTGTGAAACCAAAATCAAACTAATGACAAATTTTAATTTTTTGACAAACCTTTTGATTTAGAAAGACAATAAAAAATTCTTCAAATAGTTTCAAAACAAAAACATGTAAAAGAACAGGCAAAAGTTCACATTTTTTTTCATTAAAATAAACTTTTCAAGCTTAATTTTTTATTTCCAAAGATACAACTCGTACAGTAAAACCCAATGACTAGCCTTCTCTTTTATTCTTTAAAGAAAATAAAAGTTACAAAAAGTAGATTTACTTAATAATCATAACACAGATAAACAATTAATACCATAATGTTATTCTAAAGTTCAACATGTCTATACTGAAATCAAACATTTCAAAAAACATGACACTTTCTTACTACAACAAATTCTTGTGTTTGTATGAACACAGATTAAACAGGATGTTGCTGATTCCGCATGTTTCTAACACCACGTTTTAGCTTCTCTACAATCTTACTGCAATGTGAAAAAAACATCCCTACGTGTGGGATTACTCATTGTGAATAGGTTGTTAAATGGTAATCTGACCTCATTTTTTTATGTAGACCCTTAAGTTCGATTATGTCTATACTGTATTTATGTGTGTGTAATTATATACATTTTTAAAAATAGTTTTAATCCATCATTGCAAAGAACATTTCAAAACAACTATTTATTATAAAGACTTTATTTTATTTATTTTCCAAGGTGACACACAAGTCAATGCTGTCATTTAAAACACTTTATTTGTCACGTTAATGCTGTATGCCATGAACTGCTCTCAGGTGTCGCTGTAATGATTCTTTCCACCTGAAGGATCTCAAACACATGGTACACGTGTGCCATCTATACCGCCCTGCATGGCTGTTTATGTGTCGTCTGTAGCCCCAGCTTGTTGCTAGGACTTTCTCACACACGTGACACTTCCAAGAAGATCCTGGAATTTAAAAAAACACTTGAACCTCAGCTGAATCTAGAGAAATGCTAAACTCATAACAGATGGCTTCAAAGTAAATATGATTTATGAGCTACAAAATAACATTGATGTACATAAAAAAGTAACTTTAAAAATAAACACAAAACATCAAATTGCTGCAAGCAAAATAAACAATAACCACTATTACTATCATTAAGCAATTATACATATTTCAGTTATGAAACAGAATGATTTAATAAAATAATGACTGAACTTGTAAAACATATTATTTGCTAAATGTTTATATAGTTAAAGTTTCAGGGTCAGAGAAGAGTGTTATATCTTTCAATGCTAGCTGGATTTTTACTGGAAGTAGATATAATACACTTATCATTGCTTCAAGATACACTATTACACACAATCAGACAGTACTCCAGTCAAACTAACTTTTCTACTGAACCAATAATACTAGGGTGACCAGATTTCCAAACTGAAAAACTGGGACAGCCCAGCCCCTAATTTCAAAAATGGTTATTACAGATTTGAAATAATTTATCTTTTATTTAATTTACTTTAAATTTATTGATCTATTCCACAATTATTTCAAATATATTAACATTAGCATAGTTTCTGAAATCAGTTCAACTACGTTTTTTTGGAGATAGATACAAAACAAATTATACATTCCAGAAATGTATTAATTATTCACCTTCTCCATTTCATCTTAAAATCACAGCTGGATCTGTTCAAAAATCTACAGCATTTTCAAATACAGTCATGTGCTGAATGTTACGACTATTTAACAAAAAACCAGACAGATAAGGCTAGTGCTCATTGTCAAAACACACTTTAAACATCATTTGTTAAATGTTACAACTTATTTAATGAAAAAACCAGACAGTTAAGGCAGTGCTCATTATCAAAACACCCTTTACACAGTCATGTGCTGAATGTTACGACTATTTAACAAAAAACCAGAACTTGTATGTTCCATTCATTCTTCACCAAAATAAAATGTTTCACAGTAATGCTAAAACCTAAGGGTAGTATCTATTTAACAACAAACCAGACAGATAAGGCTAGTGCTCATTATCAAAACACACTTTACTTCGTAACATTTAGTACATGACTGTGTAAAGGGTGTTTTGATAATGAACACTACCTTATATGTCTGGTTTTTTGTTAAGTAGTCATAACAATCAGCACATGACTGTGTAAAGTGTGTTTTGATAATGAACACTACCTTATCTGTCTGGTTTTTTGTTAAATAGTCTTAACATTCAGCACATGACTG
>NW_013745616.1:0-4166 GCF_000517525.1 Limulus polyphemus
AACTGTAAGGACTAGACATTATCCTTGTATGGTCACCAAACAACATACCCTCTCTAACATCAGTGACTGTAAGCCCTAGACATTATCCTTGTATTGTCACCAAAGAACACACCCTCTCTAACCATCAGTAACTCTAAGGCCTAGACATTGACCTTATATGGTCACCAAAGAACATACCCTCTCTAACCATCAGTAACTGTAAGGCCTAGACATTATCCTTGTATTGTCACCAAATAACATACCCTCTCTAACCATCAGTAACTGTAAGGCCTAGACATTATCCTTGTATGGTCACCAAAGAACATACCCTCTGTAACCACAGAGAAATAAAGAAGGATAAGGTAAACGCAAACACATACAAAAATAACGCAGTCCTGTTTAAACAATGTCTGTTAAAATTATCAGAGAAGCAGTTGTCATACTTCGCTGGTCAAGCTATCGAATACACAAAAACTAAAGAAGTAGCAAACGTGAAATGCATGAAAAACATCCTTTACAGTTTAGACGTTTTTTATCACAATCGTAAGCACAAATATTTATATGATAATCATGTTTTTGTTGTAAGACACTGTCATTTCTGAAACAAAACATCATGTCGTCGTTAGACCTGGTGGTATTTGAAGATTTCACAACCAAGCCAAGAAACTGCTACTAAATATAAGATTAAGGTCTGAGTTCTTAGTGTTCTAGAAATAACAGTTCATGACGTAAGTATTCAAAATAACCTAAACACACACAAAAAGTTGATGTTCCTGGAAGATATCGTGCAGAAATAGAACGTAAATGAATTTCTTAAAATAGCCTTTCCACGCTGCCACTTTATTCAAACCTAAAATTATCAAATGTCCGCCTTACAATCTACTAAACAATCTGTCTATATGATTCGTGGTTTCCTGGAACGAACGTTGTTGGAACAATAAATGATACTCGTACTATGTTGTTCAAACAGGTAAACGTAAACCCATACCTTCATTTCTAGCCTTCGCAATAAATGTTGCGGACATTAATACTTCTACAACAATAATCAATTTATTGCTTTCATACAATTACTGCACATTGTTCAACTATTTCTTGCCAAGGTTTCACTACGTACTTTCACACAGACACATCGAGAAAAAAAAAGTGTTTCATGTAATGCTTTTCAAAGAGAAATGCGTTTCGTTAGATAAGTGTTACAGAGCGATATCTTATTAAGTTCTTGCCAACGATAGAACTCCAAATTCAGTACCACTCCTACAGCGAAACTATTCATTCACTTTTACTCAGGCAAATATATCTGATACAGAATACTTTCACAACAATACGTTTCACTAAACACCGTATACAACAATACGTTTCACTAAACACCTTATACAACAATACGTTTCACTAAACACCTTATACAACAATACGTTTCACAAAACACCGTATACAACAATACGTTTCACTAAACGCCTTATACAACAATTCGTTTCATGAAACAGGAAATCTACAGGTTTTGTCCTTCTTGAAGCTGATAGACAAATAAAGAACAGGAAATCTACAGGTCTTGTCCTTCTTGAAGTTGATAGACAAATAAAAAACACAGGAAATCTCTTTTCTTTAAGTTCGTATTCAAGAAAAGGTTTATGGCGCTTGCGTGTCTTCTAGATTCCAGTTTTATGATGATATCCGTCTTATAGATTCCAGTTTTATGATGATATCCGTCTTCTAGATTCCAGTTTTATGATGATATCCGTCTTTTAGATTCTAGTTTTATAATGATATCCGTTTTATAGATTCTACTTTTATGATGATATCCGTCTTATACATTCTAGTTTGATGATGATATTCGTCTTCTAGATTCCAATATATTGATGATACTCACCGTCACAAAATAATTCTGAGGGTTTAGAAAATACTGGAATTCAAATAAATGAAAGATGCACGTGTAATATTTAATCCTTAACCTGTAGCAAAGAACAACAACAAAATAAATATTTCACGAAGAGTTTAGCGATAATGTTACTGTGAATTGTTTTAACGTTATTTTCTGTTTTTCATCACAACTTCCGAAACGTCACGAAAGTGTCGGGAAATAAATGTAAACACAATGTATAGCCCAGCACGTTGCGAGATGACACGATAAAAATAAAATTGGATATTAATGTGAAATGCGTGTCCTCAACCTTACGAAACCTGGGATTGAATCGACAGATACTGTTGTACACATGAATAAAAAACAACCCCAAGGGGTTTCAGCTGTAAGCTTGAGGGATTATAACCATAAAATACCCGCTGTGAGCACAGTACAGATAGCCCGTTGTGTAACTTAAAAACAACCAAACAAATTCACGAATGGTATCAAGGAAACCAGTTTGTGCTTGGAAACTGTAACAATATTACGTAATGTTAGGAAGCAAATTATCACATATAGTAGACAAAAGTGTTAGCACAAATTTACATAAACTTTAATTTTATCCCGAGATAATATTGAAAAAAATAACTGCATAGAAACGTTTATAAAATACCAGATAATTAATGGCAAATGAAGAAAAAGAGGTATCAGTTTAGAATTTTGTAATACGAAGTAAATCTGTTTATTTCCCACTGTTCTAATGTATGGTGATCACTCAAGGATTTAAACTGTAAAGGAATGCTCATTTAGGCCTAAGGGTAGATAAAATGTAGGCATAAGGCAAACTTTAGGCTTAGCTGTACTATTTCATGAAACAACAATTTGGTTAAAATCATAAATAATATTCAACGTTAAACTGGTACACAACTAAAAACATTTTATTTAGGCCTATCTATGGCCTTCAAAAAGTTGACGACTCTACATGTTTTGTCGTTATGTTGATAAAATGAGTAGTAGAGATGTTATTTTCCAGCACCTGTCTGGTTGGTGAGGAGTTGTTATTTCAAGAAGAAATCAGTATTTATCATTGTAAAGGTATTATGCTTTTACTTGGTAGCTATTAAACAATAAATATACGAGTTACACTACTGTTGTATAGAAGTACCCAATAAAATATTTGTGTTATAAAGATTACTCTGTGAAACGTATTGTTCTATACGGTGTTTAGTGAAACGATTGTTGTATAATGTGTTTAGTGAAACGTATTGTTGTATAAGGTGTTTAGTGAAACGTATTGTTCTATAAGGTGTTTAGTGAAACGTATTGTTGTATAAGGTGTTTAGTGAAACGTTTTGTTGTATAAGGTGTTTAGTGAAACGTATTGTTGTATACGGCGTTTTGTGAAACGTATTGTTGTATAAGGCGTGTTCTTTATTTGTCTATCAGCTTCAAGAAGGACAAGACCTGTAGATTTCCTGTGTTCTTTATTTGTCTATCAGCTTCAAGAAGGACAAAACCTGTAGATTTCCTGTGTTCTTTATTTGTCTATCAGCTTCAAGAAGGACAAGACCTGTAAATTTCCCGTGTTCTTTATTTGTCTATCAGCTTCAAGAATGACAAGACCTGTAGATTTTTTGTGTTCTTTACTTGTTTATCAGCTTCAAGAAGGATAAAACCTGTAGATTTCCTGTGTTCTTTATTTGTCTATCAGCTTCAAGAAGGACAAGACCTGTAGATTTCCTGTGTTCTTTATTTGTCTATCAGCTTCAAGAAGGACAAGACCTGTATATTTTTTGTGTTCTTTATTTGTCTATCAGCTTCAAGAAGGACAAGACCTGTAGATTTCCTGTGTTCTTTATTTGTCTATCAGCTTCAAGAAGGATAAAACCTGTAGATTTCCTGTGTTCTTTATTTGTCTATCAGCTTCAAGAAGGACAAGACCTGTAGATTTCCTAAGTAAGTTTGTTGGACTTATTGATATGGAATTAAATGAGTGGATTTTGTTTAAGCGCAAAGCTACACATTAGGATATCTGTGCCCCCTCCATCAATGCGTATCGAGTTCCGGATTTTAGCGTTATTGGACAGTAAACTTACATTCAAAAGTAGTTGGCAGCGCTTTATAAAAAATATTTATGAATACGAAGAGAAAAATAATAGAAAACAACGACTTCTACAGTATCCAATGCACGTGCGTGCGGTTACAAATATATTGGCGAAATAAAATGATCTATAAAGAAAGATCTTAAAAGACGTAAGAAATTATACTCCAGAAACCACAGTCATAGCTGTACACTCTCCTGGCAACAACCATCAGATCGACTGGACCATTGACCGGGAATCCAACACTG
>NW_013745617.1:0-2649 GCF_000517525.1 Limulus polyphemus
CTAGAGTTACACGTAGGTGTTCATGGAGTAGTTGCAAAACCTAGGTGTTCGTGGTGTCCTTGTACCAAGAAGGGTTAAAGGTAAGTATGGTGGTTACTCATGCGCTAACTAGGTGTGCATTGAGTAGTTGTACCAAGTAAGACTAAATACGAGTATGTTGGTTATAAATTCTGTAACTAGAGTTACACCTAGGTGTTCATGGAGTAGTTGTACCAAGTAAGGCTAAAGATGAGTATGGTGGTTGTAAACTCGGTAACTAGAGTTACACCTAGGTGTTCATGGAGTAGTTGTAACACCTAGGTGTTCGTGGTGTCCTTGTACCAAGTAAGGCTAAAGATGTGTATGGTGGTTATAAATTCAATAACTAGAGTTACACCTAGGTATTCGTGGAGTTGTTGTACCAAATAACGCTAAAGATGAGTATGGGGTTACACATTCAGTAACTAGAAATACACATAAGTGTTCATGGAGTAGTTGTTCAATGTAAGGATAAAGATGAGTATGATGATTATAAATTCGGTAGCTAGAGTTACACCTAGGTGTTAATGGAGCAGTTGTACCAAGTAAGGCTAAAGATGAGTATGGTGGTTATAAATTCGGTAACTAGAGTTACAACTAAGTGTTCATAGAGTTGTTGTACCAAGTAAGGCTAAAGATGAATTTGGTGGTTATAAATTCGGTAACTAGAGTGACACCTAAGTGTTCATGGAGTATTTGTACCAAGTAAGACTAAAAATGAGAATGGTGGTTATAAAATATGTAACTACAGTTACACCTAGGTGTTCATGGAGTAGTTGTACCAATTAAGGCAAAAGATGAGTATGGTGATTATAAATTCAATAACTAGAGTTACACCTAGGTATTCGTGGAGTTGTTGTACCAATTAACGCTAAAGATGAGTATGGGCTTACACATTCAGTAACTAGAGTTACACATAGGTGTTCATGGAGTAGTTGTACCAAGTAAGGCTAAAGATGAGTTTGGTGGTTATAAATTCTGTATCTAGAGTTAGACCTAGGTGTTGATGGAGTAGTTGTACAAAGTAAGGCTAAAAATGAGTATGGTGGTTATAAATTCTATAACTAGAGTTACACCTAGGTGTTTATGGACTAGTTGTACCAAGTAAGGCTAAGGATGAATACGGTGGTTATAAATTAGGTAACTAAAGTTACACCTAAGTGTTCATGGAGTAGTTGTACCAATTAAGGCTAAAGATGAGTATGGTGGTTATAAATTCGGTAACTAGAGTTAAACCTAAGTTTTCATGGAGTAGTTGTACCAAGTAAGACTAAAGACGAGTATGGTGGTTATATATTCTGCAATTAGAGTTACACCTAGGTGTTCATTGAGTAGTTGTACCAAGTAAGGCTAAAGTTGAGTATGGTGGTTATAAATTCAGTAACTAGAGTTACAAATAGGTGTTCGTGGAGCTGTTCTCCAAAATAACGCTAAAGATGAGTATGGTGGTTACAAATTCGGTAACTAGAGTTACACCTAGGTGTTCGTCGAGTTGTTGTACCAAGTAAGGCTAAAGATGAGTAAGGTGATTATAAGTTCAATAACTGGAGTTACACCTTGGTGTTCGTGGAGTTGTTGTTCCAAATAACGCTAAAGATGAGTATGGGGTTACACATTCAGTAACTAGAGTTACACCTAGGTGTTCATGGAGTGTTGTACCAAGTAAGTCTAAAGATGAATATGGTGGTTGTAAACTCGGTAACTAGAGCTACGCCTAGGTGTTCGTGGAGTTGTTGTACCAAATAATACTAAAGATGAGTATGTGGGTTACACATTCGGTAACTAGAGATTCACCTAGGTGTTCATTGAGTAGTTCTTTCAAGTAAGGCTAAAGATGAGTATGGTGGTTATAAATTCGGAACTAGAGTTACACCTATGTGTTCGTGGAGTTGTTGTACCAAATAACGCTAAAGATGAGTATGGGGTTACACATTCGGTAACTAGAGTTACACCTAGGTGTTCATGGACTAGTTGTACCAAGTAAGGCTAAAGATGAGTATGGTGGTTATAAATTCGGAAAAAAGAGTTACACCTAGGTGTTCATGGAGTGTTGTACGAAGTAAGGCTAAAGATGAATATGGTGGTTTTAAACTCGGTAACAATAGCTATGCCTAGGTGTTCGTGGAGTTGTTGTACCAAATAACGCTAAAGATGACTATGGGGGTTACACATTCGGTAACTAGAGTTAAACCTAAGTGTTCATGGACTAGTTGTACCAAGTAAGGCGAAAGATGAGTATGGTGGTTATAAATTCTAGAACTAGAGTTACACCTAGGTGTTCATGGAGTAGTTGTACCAAGTAAGGCTAAAGATGAGTATGGTGGTTTAAATTAGGTAACTAGAGTTAAAACTAGGTGTTTGTGGAGTTGTTGTAACTAGTAAGGTTAACGATGAGTATGGTTATAAATTAGGTAACTAGAGTTACACCCTGGTATTCGTGTAGTTGATGTACCATATAACGCTAAAGATGAGTATGGTGGTTACAAATTCGGTAACTAGAGTTACACCTAGGTGTTTATGGAGTAGTTGTACCAAGTAAGGCTAAAGATGTGTATGGTGGTTATAAATTCTGTAACTTGAGTCACATCTAGGTGTTCATCGATTAGTTGTACCAAATAACGCTAAAGATTA
>NW_013745618.1:0-1782 GCF_000517525.1 Limulus polyphemus
TATGAAAAAATACCTGTACGTTTTTAGAGTAGAGGAAGAAGTTTCATTGTTTTACAGCAACACTCACGTTAGCCCCTAGTGGCACAACGGTATGTCTTTAGGCTTACAACGCTATAAACCGGGTTTCGATACTCATGGTGGGCAGAGCTTAGATAGCCCATTGTGTAGCTTTGGGCTTAACAACAAACAAACAAATACCTAGACTAATATTAACAACAGAATGAAATGTCTTTCAAAATATATGGAATATTGTTAAATAACTGACAGAAAATTTCAACTTATAATTTGTGTTTCTTTAGGTTGGTTTGTGTCAGAATCTTCGCGCAACGCTACAAGAAGGTTACGTAGTAATAATAACGAATGTGCGACATCTATAATGTAAAAGGAAATACCATCAATGTTGTAAAATGGTTCCACTAATTACTGTTGACCCCCCCCCCCCCCCCCCCCGTGTACTTTACATAGAAAATAAGTGATTTCGCCCAGTTTTTCAGCCAATTCCTTACAGTAACAGGCAATGGAACAGTATGGAATGATGTAGAATAACCCGGTAACTTGGAGGTTAAACATGTATATGTTTTTCATATAACGCATGAACCACGCTGCTGGTTTTGTAAGCACAAATAGTCTAGAATCGTTTTTGTTTTCAATGCACTTCCGGTTCGTTCAGCTACAGGAAAATATAAAATTTCACGTATTCAAAGATCTTTACGTTCTTCCTCTTTGTTACTTTAATCCATAATATTGTTATTTCGTGTTATACCGTCAGCGGTAAGTTTACGGACATAAAACGCTCCGTGGTGGACAGAACGAGGTAGTCTATTGTACAGCTTTGCGCTGAAAGAATAACAAAATGTGATAAATAACTTTCAATTTGTTTTCCTGTTGTATGTTAAAATTTCGGCCTTATTTCGTTTTCCTATTATATGTTAAAATTTCAGCCTTAGTTCGTCTTCCTGTTATACGTTAACATTTCGGCCTTATTTCGTCTTCTTGTTATATGTTAACATTTCGGCCTTATTTCGTCTTCTTGTTATATGTTAACATTTCGGCCTAATTTCGTCTTCGTGTTATATGTTAAAATTTCGGCCTTATTTCGTTTTCCTGTTATATGTTAAAATTTCAGCCTTAGTTCGTCTTCCTGTTATACGTTAAAATTTCGGCCTAACTTCGTCTTCGTGTTATACGTTAAAATTTCGGGCTAATATTGTCGGGCTAATATAACCTTTTGTTTGGCAAAAGGTGAGTACTGTATGTTTAAAACAACACAACAAAGTTCGAGTCTTTTTAGTTACGTGCCGTTGGCCAGGAAATGTTAAGCTACAACGTGGAAAAAATAAAGAAAAAAAAATGTTCAAAAATATTAAAATACACATCAATAACAAAAACGTTTTTATTATTACTCGCAATGTTTCGGGCAGAAGCCCTTCGTTGGGCAGTGTAAACCGTGTTACATGGAAAAAAGTCTTACACAAAATCGTTGGAGGGTTAGAATATACTGTTGCGTCTCTGTTCGTTTGTTAATTTCCCGTAAAAATTCTTTCCGAAGAACTTCAGCGATACAAGTCCTTTCTTAAATAAAACTAGTTTATTCTTTCTCAATACAACTTTGCAATACACTTAATTTCCACAGTCACTTTAAGTTAAACACGCGCTATAATTCACAACGATTCACTCACTTTACTTACGACTTGACTCGATTATCTGTCTCTATATTTGTCTATCTGCAATTATATCTCCGCTTTATTTGCCGGGCTTATATATTAAAATAGAGGGCGCCTA
>NW_013745619.1:0-1957 GCF_000517525.1 Limulus polyphemus
TGATATTAAAAACAACCCTTACGATTTGATATTCTAAGGCCGGATGCAAGCGGGGGGGGGGGGAGTCGTGTAATCAGTACAAAGTGAATGAGATAAGGCTTTTCGTATAGTTAACAAGGTTTCTACAGAATACGTACGCCGTCTTTTCGTTATGATTTTAGTTAATATTGGTACGCAGTGGTTACATAACAGCATGTAAGTACTAATGAGAGGGCCCTCTGGTGGTAATACGACGAATTTTTGGCATTATATTGGTGTATTGTAGATAACTGTAACAGGATACTGTATAGTTAGATGATAGATACTGGAAGTACGTTCACCTTTCTAATGCTTACTATATAGATGATAAGTGAATATTAATGAGGGTTTTAGCACAGGAAGGTATCGATTTTGGAATTCAAGCGTTTATTTGACAACAACCTAGTTTTTTTTATCAAGAATGACTTACGTTTCGTGTGATACAATTTGACATTTCATTTTTTGTTACCTACACCGAGGGTTGTCTATGCTCTGCCCACCGCGGGTATCAAACCCCGCTTTTTAGCGTTATAAGCCCTCAGACTTCCGTTGAACCATCGGGGATACATTTAGGTGTAAACTTTTTCAAAATGGACGTTTCTAACGTGAAAACTTATATATACCACTCTCTCTGTTAACTTTTCAGGCATGAAAACATGATCTCCAACATAAGAGGCCCGGCATGGCCAGGTGGTTATGGCGCTCGACTCCCAATCTGAGGGTCGAGGGTTCGAATCCCCGTCACACCAAACATGTTCGCCCTTTCAGCCGTGGGGGCGTTATAATGTACGGTCAATCCTACTATTCGTTGGTAAAAGAGTAGCCCAAGAGTTGTCGGTGGGTGGTGATGACTAGCTGCCTTCCCTTTAGTCTTACACTGCTAAACTAGGGACGGCTAGCGCAGATAGCCCTCGTGTAGCTTTGCGCGAAATCTATAACAAGCAAGCCAAACCAACAACAAACAAAATATGTAAAACATATTTTTTAAACACAAGAGAGAAAGTAAGACCCTAAAATCATGAATGTATTAGAACACTGGTATTTTCAGCCTGAACGCCACCTTATGCGCATGTACGTGGGCTAAACAGCCCAGTCAGAAAGCTCAGTCTCTGAAAATCTGCAAGCGAGAAGAATGTCCAGCGTCTCGATCCTCGGACCCTTTCGATACGCTTTCCAGCACGTTATGCTATGCTAAGTACTGTTCTATGCCTGGCACTAATTTCAGCTATTAAAAACGTGGTTCAACTTCTGTCTCTACTGTAAGGTAGTAATGTATAGTTACAGCTTAGTATGGATAAGAGAAAATACTAAAAATATCGCTTTACGTAAGAAATCAAACAGTTAATTTATTAGGAAAAGCATTGTACAATCGAAACAGAACAATGGACGAACTAAAACTAGTTCAACAAAATCATTACACTCAGGTTATCATCCAATGATTTCTTAGCTTGTTATTGATTAGTAGAATGTTTATATAATATATTAATAATGTTTATATAATCTATTAATATTGTTTATATAATCTATTAATAATGTCTATATAATCTGTTTATAATGTTTATATAATCTATCTATAATGTTTATATAATCTATCAATAATGTTTATATAATCTATAATGTTTATATAATCTATCAATAATGTTTATATAATCTATAATGTTTATATAATCTATAAATAATGTTTATATAATCTATCTATAATGTTTATATAATCTATCTTTAATGTTTATATAATCTATTAATAATGTTTATATAATCTATCAATAATGTTTATATAATCTATCTATAATGTTTATATAATCTATTAATAATGTTTATATAATCTATAATGTTTATATAATCTATTAATAATGTTTATATAATCTATCTATGTTTATATAATCTGTCTATAATGTTTATATAATCTATCAATAATGTTTATATAATCTATTAATAATGT
>NW_013745620.1:0-1778 GCF_000517525.1 Limulus polyphemus
TCCAACAACTGCTGTAATCTCTCTTCTTGTTTAATTTCTCGTTCTTCTTGTTTCTTTTCTTTTTCATCTAACAACTCCTGTAATCTCTCTTCTTGTTTAGTATCTCGTTCTTCTTGTCTCTTTTCTCGTTCTTCTTGTTTATTTTCTTTCTCCTCTAACAATTGCTGTAATCTCTCTTGTTTATTTTGCTGTTCCAGCTGCCACTGTTGCAGGTTTTCTTGCAACTGCTGTTGTCTCTCTTCTTGTTTCGTTTGCTGCTCTTGTATTGCTGCCATCAAGTCTGCTAAGCTG
The DNA here is from genome assembly GCF_000517525.1 of Limulus polyphemus. Lineage (NCBI taxonomy): Eukaryota > Metazoa > Arthropoda > Merostomata > Xiphosura > Limulidae > Limulus > Limulus polyphemus. The sequence continues at coordinate 292 of NW_013745620.1, forward strand.
TAGTTTGATTTTCCGCCTCTCGTTTCCATTTTTTTTTCGTTCCACTTCTGACACCAATTTGTTACGTCTCCGTTTGTTAATTAATTTTCCGTAACTTCGTTTCGACGAAACTTTAGCGACACAAGTCCTTACTTAATAAAACTGGTTTATTCTTTCTGAATATAACTTTACGATACACTTATTTTCAACAATCGCGCTAAGACAAACGCTATATCAACGAACGTCAACAATACTTCTGACTGCAGTTCAATTACTCGCTATCTACACACACATTATTTCCGTCACGTTGTCACCCTCTTTTATATACCAGACTACCCTATATCTAGTAAATGCTAGAGCATTCGCCAAGGTACAGGATAGTTCTAGAAACGTGGCGTCACACTAGTCATGTGACTTTGCTGACGCAACAGTATTTCTCTTCATGTTGTAGTTTATGCTCCCTTCCCTCGTCTTGAATACCATTCTCTGTGGAAATCTACTGTGTTCTAAATATTTTATCAAATAAGGTAGATGGAATGGAGAATGTTGAGCTCATTTCTCTTTGCTTTTATTTTTACTTTTGCGTAGATCAAAAGGTTTTAATATTAAAAAATACTCTGGTGAAGCCTCACATGTGACCCATCGTTAGTCAACAATTCCTGTTCTCCATTTCTAAGAGCATCAACAAACCAATTATATTTGCTCTGTCAAGGATTTAAGTTCTTGACTGAAAGTAATACAAGGTATTTTCCAAATACATTATGGTTAAAAACTGAAAGCAAAATTTATTGGTAACTTGTATTGGTTACATGAAAATATTTTGTTGAAAAGTTCAATTATTATTTAAATTAAAACAGATGAGTCAGAGGTGAGAGACATGTTGAGAGCAACATCAGCGTATATGGTGGTATAGGTAGTTCAGTTATGTTGAAAGAAAGCTTCAGTAAGAATAGACTTTCATATCTAACTCTGCTTCGGAGGGAAGAAGTAACTGCTGGAAGACGTACTGGCATAGAATTGGGCCCACTTGTTAGAAAGATCACGTGTGAAACCGGACTAAATTTTGTCTTGTCGTCGGATGGTACAGAATATTTATAAAGTCTTTATCTATTTTAAAGAAATAACGGGTAACTGTGTTAAATTCAATTATGAAACGATAAAAGGTATACATTTATTGAACACTTAAGAATAAGGTTCTACATGTGCACCATCAATATCTCTACAGAGCTCAAATCTTTCCGCAGCATTTCTGAACACATCCTGGAGCATTTCAGGGGTTATTTTGTGAACAATGCGTCCTGCAGATCTTTAACCTTCGTTCGATAGACGTCTAATTTGATAAAGCCCCATGCAAAGAAATCCAAGGGTGTTAGATCTAGCGATCGAGCCGCCCAGGGCCTGTTGCTTCCACGTCCGATCCACCGATCTGGAAATCGTTCATTCAGGTACTCCCTAACAATGTTTGCGTAGTGACAAGATGCACCATCTTGTTGAAAGACGACGGTGTT
>NW_013745621.1:0-1779 GCF_000517525.1 Limulus polyphemus
TATCGGTAAAGTTATATTCAGAATGAATAAACCAGCTTTATTAAGTAAGGACTTGTGTCGCTAAAATTTCGTCGGAACGAAGTTACGGAAAGTTAATTAACAAACGGAGACGTAACATTACATATAAAACAAGAACCGCACAAGAACAAATATAACGATTGGTTGTTTTATTTGAGTTGGTGGTACCCTATAGGCGTAGCTATATATGACATTGTTTACCTTTTGATCTTTAAGTTGGCGCCCTCAACTGGGGTTTCTGCAACAGCTGCCAGCTATGGTGCCATTTATAATATGTTGGAGAAATCTAAGAAGAAAGTTTGAAGAAGTAAACAAGTCTGTGCTTGTGATAAATGAAATTTGACATTTATGTAGGATATACGCCTATAAGCTAGTAAAAGTACAAACTGATCTATTTTGAAAAGTTATGTATGTACAGAAACTGCCCACTTTTACCCTTATTTATAAATAACAAAAAAAATCATACCATTTAAGGTGAATTTCTACTTTTAATGTTCACATTTAAGCACAAAGCTGCACAATGAGCTATCTCTGCTGTGCCCACCACGGGTATCGAAACCCGGTTTCTAGTGATATAACTCTGTAGACATATCGCTGTGCCACTGGAGGATCTAACATTTAATAATTTTGAAGTTTAAAAAAAATCTTAAACACACAATCGAAGCTATTTGGTTATTAGAAAAACTATATATTAAAGGAACATAAGCCCTTTCCTATAAAAAAGAACTGCTTGGAAATTACCGTACTTTAGAATATGGAAATACTTTAACTAATTAATACACAACGTATAAATTTGCTAAATTATAACCTCATTGAAACTTGAAAGGCTGCATAACTCCACAAATTGAAACAGATAAATTTTCAAGCTTCAAGAAATTCCGTATGCACCTATAAAAAAGAAAAAAATGAATTAAAAAATATTGAATAAATTACTTGAGTAATTTGTTAGTCTTTTGACACCGCTACGAAAGATCAGAAATTGATTAAGTGTTATTAATATGTTGCTGTGGAGGGTCAGAAATTGATTAAGTGTACCCAATGCGCTGTTACGGAAGATCAGAGATTGATTAAGTGTTGTTAATATGTTGCTATGGAGGGTCAGAAACTGAACAACTGTCCCCAATACTCTGCTACGAAAGATCAGAAATTGATTAAGTGTTGTTAATATGTTGCTATGGAGGGTCAGAAATTGATTAAGCGTTAAAATGGACTATAGGATTGGACAAATTGTAAGTAATTAGCATATAGATTTTTAGCCAATTTTATTTCATTAGAAGCTGTCGTACCTAAAAACGATCATTGATATTATTTTTGTTGTTGTGAATTGTACCATCATTTATTTCTTAAAAGTTTTAACTAAAACTTTTTTAATGTTTGAAAATGTGTATTTTGTGTCGAAGCACTTTGTTAGGCTAATAGAAACATTTTAACATTGTATTGTACTTACTCCCAATATTCTTTTAATAATATATATGTATAAATTTTGATTTATCAACACATTTTCAGTATTTTGGTTCAGCAGTAAATCTATGGGCTTATATCGGTAAAATCCGGGGTTCAATTATCCTCGATGTGCAAAGTGCAGCTAACCTATTGTGTTGTTTTTTGCTCAATTAAATAGTAGTGGTAGTTTAAAGTTTACTGTTCTACTAAGTAACATGACCATTATATAACAAATATACAATATATTATTACAATTTAAATAATCTTCTTGTAGTTGGTACTTGATAATTTGTGTAAAAATATATTGTTACGTCTCCG
>NW_013745622.1:0-1770 GCF_000517525.1 Limulus polyphemus
ATTCGCTGTTTAACAGAATCATCTTCAACTACTACATCTATTATTTAAATACACGCGTTTTTGAGTTGATCGACTCTTTTAAAGAGGTTTGTCAAGCGTCACATAATTTCACAGTTTATCTAAATTATAATTTGTCGTATGCAAATTGACGACTCTGATAAACACGATATTTCGTATACAGCAGAAGAATTCAAATAAAATTATTATTCAAAGACAACCTTACGTATAACAAACAAGAATGCTGTGGAAAATATTGAAACAATGAAAACCCACACGACGAAGCCAAACTTGTAATACACAATTACAGAAATGTATATTCCAAGATAGTGAACAGGAATCGTATTAACTTTCTAATAATATTGCAATATCATAAGAATACTTTTCTCGCCCTGTAATAAGTTTACAAATCCCCCTGAACACAAACTCGAAATGTATGATCTTTATCATGACCAAATGAGTTTTTTTTTATTCACAACAGAATTTGTTAAATGTTGACTACTGAAAAAAAATTGTATGAAGATTAAGACAGAAATTTCGAGAATGACAATATTAGTAAAAATTGTTAATCTAAAAAGGGGAAATAGGGATCTTAAAAAAAAAGTACAAAAACAAGTTAACCAAAATGCGAAGATTATATTTTCAAACCTACAGTTAGGGACTATGAAAGTAGTAATAAAAAAACAAGCCTGTAAATAGTGTATACATTATTTTCTCAAGCTGTAAATCCCTAGTTTGACTCCATTAAAATCAAGAAGTACTGGAGACATGGTGGTCCTACTTTATGGACACTGGAACTAGATGAACCTACATTACTTGGTTTGTTTGTTTATTTTGAATTTCGCGCAAAGCTACACGAGGGCTATCTGCGCTAGCTGTCCCTAATTTAGCAGTGTAAGACTAGAGGGAAGGCAGCTAGTCATCACCACCCACCGCCAACTCTTGGGCTACTCTTTTACCAACGAATAGTGGAATTGACGTTCACATTATAATACCCCCACAGCTAAAAGGGACGAGCATGTTTGGTGTGACGGGGATTCGAACCCACGATCCGCAGATTGCGAGTCGAGGTCCCTAAATTAAATGTGATATATTTAACTAGTATATGGAATATAAGAATAAACAATAACTTGCCTTCTGAAGAAGCTTCTTTCCCAGATTCTTTACTTCAATGTGTGTTGGAACCGTCTGCAGTAAAATCCTGGCAGAATCAACCACTGGAAACATAAACATAGAAAATCTGATACATGACCGGGTGTGGCGAGGTTGTAGAATCGTTTTAATAGTTTACTCAACCCTCTTTATAAAAAAATATTCCGTTAGGAGGAATGTCTATGAGCGAAATATTATGACACGTAATAAAAAACATTATATTAGTAAGTTTAACAATTTATTGAGTTACTGCACCGAGGCCATTAGAACAGCTACAATTCCTATCCAATCGAATCTCCGGTTGTTTGTTTCTTGCATTTCAGATTATTACGAACAATAACAATAAATAAATAATAACTCAGTTGTGTATCTAATTTTCAATATTATATATGTAAAACAGAAATTTTTAATAGTCAGAGAATAAAAGCTTTAAAATCTAATAATGTAAAATTTATACACAAATATGTATTTTTCGGTGTATAAGACGCACTTTTTTACCCCAAAATGTGATGTCAAAATCTGCTTGCGTCCTATACACCGAATGTATGAATAATATATATATGTATATATACGATATACACAAGCCATGTGTAAATATATTTAAATACGCAAGCATAGTTT
>NW_013745623.1:0-1779 GCF_000517525.1 Limulus polyphemus
TAGGGAGCTAGCCAGCTCTGTAGTTCTCGCTGATCACACGCCTATTACAGATCGAGTTTCACTGATGACGTTAGGCAATGTTTTCGTAAAAATATTAATGTCCGATGGGAATCCACTAAAGTTAAATGAGTTGTAATGTTCGAACTTTGTAAAGGTTCCTGTTCAAATATATGAGGTTTTCCAATTGGTAAGCGTTATAACAATCACAGTTATAGCTTCCGAAGTTTATAGCACACTGACTATGGCAAACTAATAATAGATACTCTCTGGCGCGTCGGTTATATTTATAACCGTGGGAAGGTTTTCTGGAAAATTCAAATTACGTAACAATACAATTTAAGTGTTTACGTACACACATATATTGTTGACTTTTACTCTCGAGAATCTTCTACAACTTTGGAGAATAGGTGGGAGTTTCGCAATACATATTTAACAGTAAAAGCTATGTATCTTTCTAAATATAAATTTAATCTAAACAAAGGTTGATATTAAAATAAATATATAATAACAAATTCGTTACAAGAGTAACAAATATTTTTATTTCTTGCTTTTGAAGTTCACATGTCATGTTGTGTTGTAGCCTACAGAGTGCATAATTCTTCTTCTTGATTCACAGCGTACACATGTCTTACTGACGTCTCGACAGTACATATTGCAACGTTGTGTCCCTTTTGTTTCCTTATTTTTAGTGTCTACTGACTGGTTGACAGACAACACAATACTGTATAGTGGTGCGAGTGGTTAAAACAAGCGAAATTAATTAACACGGTACTCTTTTTGTACTCAAACTGTAGCTTGTACATTTCAATTTGCAAATTTATTTCTTACAAAAATATTTCTTTTACAAACTATTTAAAGAAAATATTGATATGCACAGCAAAAATATTAGTTTACATTTGTTTGCTTTACTAGCATTGTAAAATAGTAAGTATATTTAATCGTGAGCAAAAATACGCAAATATTTGTTTCAAGAAATGTTGTCTAAAAATTAACACATTTAGAACGATTTTGAGTTACCGCAGGTATGGCATTTCACCTGGTGGTTTAATATCCCACATATAATACACTTAGAACTATGATAGATAAGTAATAAAAAAATAAGCACGAAGTTTGGTTATCAAACACGCTTCCACGACACCGTGATAAGCATGAGAAAGCATGCACGATGTAACAGCACGCCCAGTATTACATTCCCACGCTTCAAGTTGGGAAAGCGCTCGTGCTTCATGCATACTTAATAGCACAAATAACACGTGCCGTATCAGTGGTATTTGACTTAGGAGTCGGGTTCATTCAGATTGTACGTTCATCAGATTGCAGCAACATCTCTTTCCATAAGAATTAATAAGTTGAAAAATAATACAAATAAACGAGATGATGATAAAAAAAATGTCATGTTACGTGATACTTTCCATCGTCACTAATGTTGCTACTTCATTTGAACCTATTGTTATGTCTCTGGTCGTTTGTTAATTTCCGGTATAAATTCTTCCCGAGGAACTTCAGTGATACAAGTCCTTTCTTAAATAAAACTAGTTTATTTTTTCTCAGTACAACTTTGCAATACACAGAATTTCCACAGTTACTTTAACTTAAACACACGCTCTAATTCACGCACTTTACTTACGGTTACTACCGCTCACTTGACTCAAATATCTATCTGTAGTTATCTTTCCACTTTATTTGCTTGGCTTATATACTAATATAGAGAGCGCCTAGAAAAGACGAGAGTTGCTAGGAAAAGTCAAGATCCTTCGAGAATCTCACGACGTGTTACTA
>NW_013745624.1:0-633 GCF_000517525.1 Limulus polyphemus
AGTATATGAATGAAAGGACTGGCTTTAATATTTTCTATTTATTTATTATTATTTTTTAAATCACTTTAATTTAGTTTAGAGGATGGAACAGCCAAGATGGACCAATAAGTCCCACGTTGTCCCAAAACATTATCTTTATACAAACTGCAAACAGTTTAAGACTCTCAATCTTAAATTGGCCATGTTGCATGAATCTAGTTGAATACTTTGGAATTGCACACAATACTTTCAAGTAAAGAGCCAGATAGCTATTATATACACTAATGGCATATTTGAATAAGTTGTAGTTAAGGCATCCTTTATTTTTGTATTGTGTCAAAATGCCTTTTGTACATAAACTTATGTAGCATTTATATAATATAAACGATTTTTAGTTAAAACATTATTCTAACTGGTTTGATGGAAAACGAGGCAATTACTAGTCATTTCAACATTATTTTTTGGTAGTAAACTTAAATCCTTTAACAAAAATATTTAGTTTCATTAGCATCTATAGGAATATTGAATACAAGACAAGGGATGCTATTGTTTCACTGTATAGATCACTTGGAAGGCCTCATTTAGAGTACTGTATATAGTTTTGGACTCCCTCAATTAGGGCATTGAATTGTTCAGGAAGGTTCTGAGAAGAGC
>NW_013745625.1:0-3797 GCF_000517525.1 Limulus polyphemus
CATCCTGGAGATGACTATTATAATTAGTGTCAATATAAAACATCCTGATGATTACTGTTATAATTAGTGTCAATATAAAATATCCTGGAGACGACTATTATAATTAGTGTCAATATAAAACATCCTGGAAATGTCTGTTATAATAAGTGTGAATCCAAATGAAAGTCTATTTTTGTAAAAAAAAAGTACATTTAAGTTTATAAATTTCTGGCTCTATTTATTACTCGTCAACCAATTTGTTGATTTTTGTCGGTTTGTTTATTCGAGACAGGTTTTCAACCCTAGGGGTCATTTTTAATAGAAATAAATGTCCAAAGTCTCAATGTTTTCTGTCAACAATAAAGAGAGTTGACCTGAGTGTTTGGTTCTTGTTTTTTATTTACTTTCGGCACAAAATTAATTAAGTAACTATGTCACTTATCAATATCCCGGCAAAACGAATTTCATATCTATAATAACAATACTGTTGGTTTCGAAGCATTCGCTCAGTTACGATATAAGCTATAATACCCCCCACTTTTTAAACTAGGATTTCCTAAGTGTGTTTAGAACATCACATTCGCAAACAGTAATAAGCCCGAGACTTTCAAACTTCTTCGCCTTATGAAAAACATTGGCGATTTTCAGACTATATTCTAATGGCAATCTTCTTTAACATAAGCTCAAACATGGCAGTATAATATATTATTTAAAAAAAAAAACCTCACATTAAAAAATACATAAGTTTAAAATTGTGTTAAACGTGTCATTTTATTTTAGAAAAAATTAATTAGACCTCAATTATGAATTTTTGTTCTAGATAAACCAGAATTTTTAGTTCCGGAAATGGAAAAATTTGATGCTGTAGAGGGAGAGTCCGGAACGTTTAACGTCACAGCCAGAGGAAATCCACCAGTTATTGACTACACCTGGATCCGGGATGGTGAGCCTGTATTAGATGTTTCAGATAGCTACATTTGGAAGTCGAAACGAATTACCAGCCATCGAGTAGTTTCAAGAGGACCCATCTTGGAAATCACCGAACTGTCGAGAAATAATGGTGGACAATACGTCTGCGAGGCTTCCAATTCTCAAGGCACCACCAGGAGAGTGATTCTAATCAACGTGTTGTGTAAGTCATGTCAGCTTGGAAAATGATACTGTGCTCATTATGAGAATCTGCTAATATACAAGGTTATCTAGAGTATTCAGCAACCACATGTTTCGAGAGTGGATCCATATATATCTCTTCCTAATACACCAGTTTGTTTAAGTAATACATTAGCAGTGGATTTTGTATGTACTTAATCGCTTAATGTTTACAAGTGGACGACGCTTATATCAAAACGTTATCCACGTGTATAAAAAAAAGTAATACAGTAGCTAACATAATTAGTTTACAGCAAGTTTCTCTGCAGTTTTCTTTCAATTTGTGGGACATAATTTCTGGGTATTATTATACTGGGTATTATATAAATACGGTTATCACAAGAAATGTCCTGTATCTACTAAGTGAGATGCTACATTAGCCTTATGTTACGGATTTTGAAACCATATGGGAGGTATCCCTCTTGTGTTTTCAGTATCTAAAAGGATGAAAAACGCGAATAATGGAGCATATTAAAAACATGCGAGGCAAATAAGCAAAAACGAAAAATGGCAATTTCCTTACAAAACGTTATGTAATTTGGCATGAAATTTCATTTGTGTAATTGAAAGTGTAATTCTAAAAGTTTGAGACAGTATGGTAGTTAGCAAAACGAGTTTTCGATTCGCTTTGTATAATATGAGAAAATCGACGTCTGTTTTAAATGGTCAAATTGTATTATTCTATAAATTCATGATACATTATGTTTATGTCGCAAAGAAACTCATAAAACCAAGTTCCAATATTAAAATTTAATAACTTATTTGGTATGTTCTAAACTTTTTTCATGTTTTATTTGGTGAGTATAGTACTTAGAAAACACACAGAGGAGAGAAAGGCTAACTTTTATCAGTATTCGTCTAGTGTACCGTACATCACCAACGAAATCACTAATGATTCTAGGAGAGAATGTGCATTTCAGATGAAGCGTCTGTAACGAGAGTAAGTCCTCGAACCTACGTGAGGCAAGGGGATGACGCCCAGTTCCAATGTGAGGCTACAGGAAACCCTTTGAGAGAAGACGTCATTCGCTGGAATCGATTGGGATTTGAAACGAAGAGAATGCAGGTCATCTCTGAGAAGGGGCAATCATTTCTTACTGTATTAAACGTCTCCAAGGAGGACTCCGGTGAATTTGAATGCGTGGCCTACAACGGTATTGGAGAGGAGTCTATAGCACGTATTCTGCTTCTTGTCAAGTGTGAGTCGTGAGTGCATTTTTAGGCCTTTGGAACAAAAGCCCGCCAATTTAGTAATCTAATTTCTTTATCGTCGGAAAATAATATTGACATAATAAATAAGTTAAATGTTAAAAACTAACATATAACAATTCAATGTTGTAATATAAAACTAGCTTTATTAAAAACAGGGCACAGCACTAAAAAAAGGGGTCTCTATATTTTTGGTGGTGTCCAACGCCGCCATCATCAGATATTGTTTACAGTTGAACGTTAAATTTAAGTGTTAACTAATGTTTGTTTGTTTGTAATTAAGCACAAAGCTACACAGTGGACTATCTGTGCTCTGCCCACCATGGGTATCGAAACCCAGATTCTTGCGTTGCAAGTCCGCAAACATGCCGCTGTGCCACTGGTGGCGGCTCCTAACGATAGCAACATAAAGCTAAGTTTATTATGCAACGTTTCAACGTTGTATGTTCCTTATTAATATTAACAAAATTTGCTGTTTGACATGCGTTTGCTGCTTTATAGCTAGAAACCTAAATATACAGCCATCAATGCATTATTTGTTTCTATTTTCTTCTGAATATTAAAGTTTGGAATAACCGATACTTATAGAGACGTATCCTAACTTTTTATTGTTAGTTAGCAGTGTTTAAGTTATTTGGTAGTCCTCGCCCCAACATAAGTTTCAAAATACTAAATTATGAACTGTAGTTTACTTTATATTCAAAGATATTATTTATTTTACATCAGTTTGATTACATGTGATATATATATGACAACATACAGAGAGCGACCCCGTTAAAAAAAGTTAACTGAATTTAATAACAATACATAAGCTGAAGACTATTATATTTAGGGTTAGGGTCAATGTTTCTCGACAAACATTTTAAGTTATACTTTAAAATACACTTGCCAGAAGTTGGCCATGTAAAAGTTAGCATTGCATTAGAGCATGCCCAATCCTTTACAGTGAAAAATAATTCATTCAAACACTTAGATTAATATCAATTATTTCATATTACTGTATCTCTTATTACTTTCTTACTTTATTGATACTTCTTCATGATTACAACTTCCATTAACTTTTCATTATCACAAGTGCCCCCCCCCCACCACACACAGTAGTTGGCGGTATTTTGCAGGCTTACGACGCTAAAATTTTAAGTTTGATATCCGTGGTGGGCAAAAATACAGATAGCTCATTGTTTAGCTTTGTGCTTAACAACAACCAAACCAAATTATTACAAGTTTCATTGCGCACGTCCTTGTTAACATTTAACAGGAGATATTACTTTTTTACCCAAAGCGCACATTACAAGTATAGTGAGCCCCCCCCCCCCACGTGGCACATCGGTATGCCTGCGGACTTACAACGCTAGATTGTTTGTTTGTTTGTTTTGAATTTCGCGTAAAGCTACACGAGGGCTATCTGCGCTAGCCGCCCCTAATTTAGCAGTGTAAGACTAGAGGGAAGGCAGCTAGTG
>NW_013745626.1:0-980 GCF_000517525.1 Limulus polyphemus
TGGGGGGCAGTAAAATACATTTCCACTGTTTTGTTTTAATAAAGATTGTTTATTGTGATTGTACACTTGTATTCAGGCTCTGTTTCTCACGAACTCGGTTAGTTAGTGGATACAAAATATTTCAGATAGCCCATTGTGTAGCTTTGTGCTTAACTTCAAAAATAAACAAACTTATTAAATATATGGCGAACAGTTTGAAGGGCTGGACGTGATATGCATGTGATGATTAGCGTTCTCGAACTGTGAATCCGAGAATTCACGGTTCGGGTTCCATTGCCGCACAAAATCTTTGATGTTTTGGGTGCGCTATAAGTGAAGGATGTGAAATCCCAGGTATTTGGTCGGATAACAATAGTGTAAGATGTGGCGATGGGTGTTGTTGACTAGCTGTCTTCCCACTAGTCTGTCAGTTTAAAATTAGAGACGGCTATTAGGAGTTAGTCTCCTTGCGTGGCATTGCTCAAAATTATAACGGTTTGGAAGTTCCCGCAAAGCTACACGAGGGCTATCTGCGCTAGCCGTCCCTAATTTAACAGAGAAAGATAGAGGGAAGGCAGCTAGTCATCACCACCCACCGCCAACTCTTGGGCTACTCTTTTACCGACGAATAGTGGGATTGAGCGTCACATTATAACGCTCCTATGGCTGAAAGGGCGAGCATGTTTGGTGAGACGGGGATTTGAACCCGCGACCCTCAGATTGGGAGTCGAGCCCCCTAATCACCTGGCCACGCCGGGCTCCAAAGTTATAGAACAACCAAACATTGCTAGTCAATAGTTTTCATTTTCAGTATCGCTAAACCCGCTAGAAACACCGGTTTCAACAACTATTTTAATTATTTTTACATACTTATGATCGTTAAGTACGGTTACAGTTGTTAAATGTTTGTTCACCTGCAGTCACGATATCGCATTTAGTAATCCTATCTTGACATTGTCATTGTTTTTAAACTTTTACTTTCACAAAACAGAAAGTATCAG
>NW_013745627.1:0-3317 GCF_000517525.1 Limulus polyphemus
GTATTATTAACGAGATTATTATAGTAGTGAGAGACAGATTTATAGGAGGAATGGAGAAATTTGTCTGGATTCCAACTGTATCAGTGAAACAATGTCTAGCAGCATAACTCTGTTATAGAAGAGATGTCACATGTTTTTAAACTCTGGATGGAAAATGTTGCTGATGAATTTCAACCACTGTAATTCTTTCTAATATATCCACTTAGAAAAAGCTCGAAGATATTATGAGTTGTAACAAGAACAACTAATGGAACCTGGCTCTAAGTTATACTTATAGTTATTGTGCCTTTCGTTACCACATCAAGAGCAGGTCAAATAACCACTGCACGATTTGTCAGTGTCGAAACTGTTTTCAGTGAAAACAGCAGGAAGGATTCAGAATATATCATCTGACTTTTAGCTGACATAACCTACTTTGATAGTAGCAGATGAGCATGATGATGTAAGTGTTAAAAATCAGAAACTAGATGGCTCAGATGTTCCATTTTTATAAGTGTAGGTTAGTTGTACAGCTGTCACTGATAGACTAAAGAGACTATCAAGAATGGTGATTGTGTGATTACAAAGTCTGTGCATGGTAATTTTCTATTTCTTTCTTAGATAAAATATTGTCCATAATAAAAAATACAATACTCTAGGTCCTAACCAATCACAGAATTGTACAATGGACGTGCTACAATATCGAAAGCTGCTCAAACTGAGAAGAGTGCAGCAATGTGAAAGGTTTGAGGCACTATAGGAACAGACATGTTGAAGGCATTTGATACTGGCACTTGGTTGACCTAGCAATAGTTGATTGGCTGATTGATCTTCACAGATATCATTCAACCTCCAGGATATTCTCATGTTCTCTCCTAACATACGCTACTTTATCACTAGGCTATTTTGGTGTACTCTTGCCACAATAATAATTCAACTCCTAAGATATTTTCATGTTCTTTTTTCACAGCCACAACTCAACTTCCAGGATATTCTCATGTTCTCTCCTATCATACGCCACTCAACCACTAGGATAATCCTATGTTCTCTCTTCACATTCATAATTCAATTCCTAAGATATGCTCATGTTCTTTCTTCACAAATACCACTCAACTCCTAAAATATTCTCATGTTCTCTCCTCACAGACACCACTCAACTCCTAAGATATTCTAATTTTCTCTCCTCACAGACAACACTCAACTCCTAAGATATTCTCATGTTCTCTCTTCATAGACTTCGGCGTGATTTCCCCAATAGAGACTGACTTGTCTGTGCTGTCACCTGTAAAGACAGATTTATCTCTGATGTCCCCAGTAGATATTAGTTTGGCTGTGATGTCCCCAGTAAAGATATATTTGGATCTGATGTTTCCAGTAGAGACTAATTGGCTGAGATGGTACCAGTGAAGTTCGATTTCTCTGCAGCGTCAGCAAGTGTTTTTCCTCAAATAATGATTTAGTCAAGAATCTAGAAAAACTAGATTACGAAAGTAGAAATTGAGAAATGATCCCGTCTTTTCTAAAGATGAATGGTACAGTCAGAGGTCACCTCACAACGTACATAAGTCCACATCAAAAAAGGTGTCTAGACAACATACTGGTATATCCAGTTTATAGACACAAGTAATGTGGCAGCTGAGAAGAGAACAGTACATAAACAGGTATTAAAGTTCACAGCTACTTATCCTTACACGTAGCCAAGGCTCAGACTGGTGGTAATGACTCTCGACTAGCAACTTTCGAAACGTGGGCTCGAATTTTATCACCGAACAAAATCGCCCTTTTAGCTGTGGGAGCGTTATAGTGTGACGGTCAATCCAACTCATAAAATATTTAATAAGCCACTTTCCTTCTAATCTATCTCTTCGAAATCATGGACGGTTTGTGCAAATAACTCTCGACTAGTTTCAAACAAACAAACTTAACACATGATCTACTTGGAATCAACTTTCTATTAATTGTGTACTATAAATATACTGGGTGTTGATGTTGAACACTAAACAGAAAAAATGAACTGATACAAATATGAAAATCATTAAACGCAAATGTAAGAGAAAAAGTTGGGTTTTATTTTGTGTTATTGTCAAATAGACATTCTGCATTTTACAAAATTAATTTCGATGACGAGGAACCCACTTTGAGACTAATAATGGCTGGAGACGGCTTGAATGGGTAATGAAGAAAAACTTTAACATAAGTTTAACATAACAGCAAATGTACAACGTTTCGACAAGGTTTTGTCATCATCAGGTACAAGTAATTTACACTGACACGGAGATATATTGTTGCGTCAGCGAGTCACATGACTAGTGTGACGTCACGTTTCTAGAACTATCCCGTACCTTGACGAATGCTCTAGTATTTACTAGATATAGGGTAGTCTGGTATATAAAAGAGGGTGACAACGTGACGGGAGAATAATGTAATGTATGTGTAGATAGTGAGTAATTGAACTGCAGTCAGAAGTATTGTTGACGTTCGTTGATATAGCGTTTGTTATAGAGCGACTGTTGAAAATAAGTGTATCGTAAAGTTATATTCGGAAAGAATAAACCAGTTTTACTAAGTAAGGACTTGTGTCGCTAAAGTTTCGTCGGAACGAAGTTACGGAAAGTTAATTAACAAACGGAGACGTAACAATATATATACAGTATGGAACAAAGAAGTCGCATGACCGGAACTGTTGTGAAACTTAGAAGAGGTATCTAGGCACCCCGGGGTGTTGGTTTAGAGTAGGGTTGTTTTGTTCAATCAAGATGGATTCCTTGATTTTTCGTTTGTTTTTGTTGGGTTCTTTGTTTAAAATGACTGCGTTTTTAATAGATATACTATGGTTTTTTTAGTTGCAATGGTGAAAAACATGGGACGGTTTTTTATTGTGTTCTGTCAATCTGGTTTTCAATTTTCTTCCTCTTTCTCCAATGTAGAATTTTGGGCAGTTATTGCATGTTATTTTGTAAATGACGTTGGTACTGTGTGATTCTAAATAATTTTTGTTTAGTAACCATTTTAATTTATGGCCGGGTTTTTATGAGAATTTGACGTTGACAGGAATTTATGTTGCACAAATCTTGGTAAAATATGGTACAACCAATGTGTTAATGTAAGTTACCCATGTCTTGATAAAGGATGGTACAACTAATGTGTTAATGTATGTTACCCATGTACTGGTAAAGTATGGTACAACCATTGTGTAAATATATGTTACCCATGTCTTGTTAAAGTATGGTAAAACCACCGTGTTAGTGTATGTTACCGATGTACTGGTAAAGTATGATACAACCAACGTGTTAATGTATGTTACCCATGTACTGGTAAAGTATGGTACAGCCACCGTG
>NW_013745628.1:0-1775 GCF_000517525.1 Limulus polyphemus
AACTCAATGGCTTGTGTAAGGTGTGATGAAACCTACACTTACAAAGAATCTTACTTTCACAACACAACAACTCAATGACTTGTGTAAAGTGGAATGAAACGTACACTTACAAGGAAGCTCACTTCCACAACTCAATAGCATATGTAAGGTGTAATGAAACTTACACTTACAAGGAAGCTCTCTTCCACAACTCTATGGTTTATGTAAGGTGTAATGTAATTTACACTTACAAGGAAGCTTACTTCCACAACTCAATGGTTTATGTAAGGTGTAATGAAACGTACACTTAAAAGGAAGATGACTTTCACAACACAACAACTAAATGGCTTTTGTAAGGCGTAATGAAACCTACAGTTACAAGGAAGGTGACTTTCAAATCACAAAAAGTCTATAACTTGTGTAAGGTGTTATGAAACCAACACTTATAAGGAAGCTGACTTTCGCAATACAACTCAAAGGCTTGTGTAAGGTGTGATGAAACCTACACTTACAAAGAAGCTTACTTTCACAACACAACAACTCAATGACTTGTGTAAGGTGTAATGAAAACTACACTTACAAGGATTCTGACTTTCACAGCACAATATTAAATAAAAAGGAGAAATAAATAGAAACTAGAACTGATAACGTTATTCCAGCAGATAAATAAAACAGTCTAGAAACTGAAACCTGACAACGGTATTCCAGCAGATAAATAAAACAGTCTAGAAACTGAAACCTGACAATGGTATTCCAGCAGATAAATATAAAAGTCTTGAAAGTGAAACCTCAGAAAGGTATTCCAGCAGATAAACAAGTGTCTTGAATCAGAAACTTAACAAAGGTATTCCAGCAGATAAATAAAACAGTCTTTAAACAGAAACTTGACAAATGTATTCCTGCACATAATTAAAACAGTCTTGAAACATAAACCTGACAACGGTATTCCAGCAGATAAATAAAAAACTCTAGAAACTGAAACATGACAACGATATTCCAGCAGATAAATAAAACAGTCTATAAACTGAAACCTGACATCGGTATTCCAGCAGATAAATAAAACAGTCTAGAAACTGAAACCTGATATCGGTATTCCAGAAAATAAATAAAAAAATCTTGAAACTGAATTCTAACGACGATATTCAAGCAGATAAATAAAATAGACTTGAAACTGAATCCTGAAAACAGTATTCAGCAGATAAATAAAACAGTCTAAAAACTGAAACCTGACAACGGTATTCCAGCAGATAAATAAAACACTCTTGAAACTGAAACCTGAAAAAGGTATTCTAGCAGATAAATAAAACAATCTTGAAACTAAAAATTTGACAGCGGTATTCCAACAGATAAATAAAATAGTCTAGAAAATGCAACCTGAACACGGTATTCCAGCAGATAAATAAAACAGCCTAGAAACTGAATCTTGACAAAGGTATTTCAGCAGATAAATAAAACATTCTTGAAACCTGACAACGATATTCCAGGAGATGAATAAAACAGTCTTGAAACTGAAACCTGATAACAACATTCCAACAGATAAATAAAACAGTCTAGAAACTAAAACCTGATAACGGTATTCCAACAGATAAATAAAAAAAGTCTAGAAACTAAAACCTGATATCGTTATTCCAGCAGATAAATAAAACTATCTAGAAACTGAAACCTGAGAAAGGTATTCCAAAAGATAAATAAAACATTCTAGAAACTGAAACCCGACAACGGTATTCCAGCATACAAATAAAATAGCCTAGAAACTGAAATCCGACAACGGTATTCCAGCAGATAAATAAAAAAGT
>NW_013745629.1:0-2389 GCF_000517525.1 Limulus polyphemus
TAGAAGACTTAAGCTATCCTAAATTGTCGTCCTTTCAGTGTTAGAAGACTTTACCTATCCTACATTGTCGTCCTTTCAGTGTTAGAAGACTTGAGCTATCTTGAATTGTCGGCTTTTGAGTGATAGAAAATATGACCTGTCGTACACCAGTCAACTTTCAGTGATAGTGTGATATACAGGCATATCCTATATTTTCCACTATCTCTAGTAATATAGGCTTTTATATTTTTTATTCAGACTTTTTCTACACAGTTTCAGCTGTCTTTGTTCTCTATAGCAGATAATATCTACACTGCCCAGGTTGCCATTGCAACAAACTTCACACATTAGTGTACATAAAGGTCAATAACTGCAGCCTCCCAGTAGCACAGCACTATGTCTGCAGACTTACAACGCTAGAAATCGGGTTTCGATACCCGTGGTGGGCAGAGCACAGATAGCCCATTGTGTAGCGTTGTGCTTAACTTCAAACAAACAAACAACAACTGCAATTTCCTTCACTGGCTCAATGGATCATGTCTATATGTTCCAGCCAGTGTGAGAGAATGACCAGCCACTTGGTGATGCTGTAGAAATAGAAAGGAATCAACGTTTCCTGTACCAGTATGAAGCCATTGGTACTTTCAGAGTTCTCCTTGTTTTCAACACGGATAGTTTTCCGGATATTTGTTCCAAAGGAAGAAAGCTACATATCCAGTAGAGTCAGTTGTGTGTCTACACAAGTACGCATCCTGTTTTTTCTCTTGACTGTAATAAAGGTTGTTTCACTTCACATCACACGTGTCTAGTCTCCTTATTTCTTACACATCTTAAAACTTAGTTGGTTTTCAAAGTCAAATACTTCCGTTACTAAGCGGAACTGTCTAATACAAGACCGGAAATCAGCTCACCTGAGACTTCCACAATTGAGAGCTTGACCTATCTTGCGTCGTTGATATATAAGTGATAGAAAGCTTGATATATCAAGCTGAAATTTTCTGATACCTAATGGTAAGAAAAGCTACAGAGGTTTCAAGTGTCAGTGGAACACTTGGAACCTTTAAAATTGTGACATTAAAAAGGTATCAAGGTATGTGAATTTATATGATACGATTTCTTAAAAGTGAAATATTTTTAGACCAAAATTAACCTTAGAATTTCGAATATTATTTATAGCTTTGTCCAAAAACTTGTCTTCCCTAGCTTTGTAGTACTTCCAGGTAAAACTGATTTCCCGACAAGTATCGGACAGACAAACCCTCAAATAATAGCAGATCAAGAAATAGGGGGAGTGTTCTGTAATTGATACCTTGACTGAATTTTAAATTGCGAGAGAAATAAACAGATTGGACATATATAAATGACAGTAGAAACAGCATTTATACGCAACATAAATTAACAGTATGCGTAACTGTATAGCCAAGTCATGATCGCCTGTACCGAATCAGTGAACAGCTTGCTAGCTTTTAGCTTCTATTAAGATGATACTCTGCTGAAATATTCATTAATTAGAACTGAACAAATAAAGCACACCTGGATCCAGAATTCTAACTTGCTTTTCAGTGGACGGCATCACCCCCTAACTACTGTTCCTGCAAACTTCCACCAACGTCACACAATCTGCCAGCAAATGAGATTTCAGCTAGAATATTTAATTTGGATTCTAAGTACAATATTGAAACATCCCTGGGGGCAGAAGAGCGAAGCAGTTCGAACAAGATAATGTTAGCAACCGTAGAACACATTTTGATGTCATGATATTGTGGAAACTAAATAATCAATAATTTAGAACAATTCTATATTATTATAGGAAACCCATGATATGCGAGCATATCATAGCTTAAAGTACACTCTGAGTTAAAAGTGCCATGATATGCGAGCATATCATAGCTTAAAGTACACTCTGAGTTAAAAGTGCCATGATATGCGAGTATATCATAGCTTAAAGTACACTCTGAGTTAAAAGTGCCATGATATGCGAGTATATCATAGCTTAAAGTACACTCTGAGTTAAAAGTGCCATGATATGCGAGCATATCATAGCTTAAAGTACACTCTGAGTTAAAAGTGTTTATATTCCATAAAAACTATGCTAATAAAGACATCGCATCAGGGGATACGTTTCACAGCACTGACATTTACTGAACTGGATAGTTTACAACCATCGTAAACCATTCTCTTCCGAACACTGCTGTCGGTGCATATTTTTATAACTTTATGTGTCATAACTAACACTGTTTAATACAGGGCGACTTTTTACATAAACTGTGGGATGACTAACACTGTCCTGTCCAGTGTGACCTTGCACGTATACTGTATGATGACTAACATTGTACTGTCCAGAATGACCTTGCACGTATACTGTATGGTGACTAACACTGTACTGAACAGTGTGACCTTGCATATATAC
>NW_013745630.1:0-1775 GCF_000517525.1 Limulus polyphemus
CCCCGTCACACCAAACATGCTCGCTCTTTCAGCCGTGAGGGTGGTATAATGTGACTGTCAATCCCACTATTCGTTGGTAAAAGAGTAGCCCAAGAGTTGGCGGTGGGTGGTGATGACTAGCTGCCTTCCCTCTAGTCTTACACTGCTAAATTAGGAACGGCTAGCACAGATAGCCCTCGTGTAGCTTTGCGCGAAATTAAAAAACTAACAAAAACAAACAATCTATGCAGGCTGCTGATGCTTTGAAGGCTTCCGTTGAACATCCATCATCCAGTAGAATTAATATTATTACCAACAGTACCCTTCAATAACGTATAACTCAAAAAATATATACATATCCTTCACCAAATTGGTCGTGCCATTTTGTTTTTAGGAAAATCAAGCTTGACATTTCGTTGCGATACCGGAGATATAAATTCTTCCAAAAATCCTCTCAATTTTCTGGCCTTGCTGAAACATTATGCTGAAAATGATGAAATACTGAGAGATCATTTATATCATCTCAAGGCAAAAAAATGCTCTGTATTTGTCTCTCCTCTCACAAAATGACATAAATAATAAATATCAATAGATGTGATGTAATTCAAGTAAAAATTATTTATGAGGAAAAAAGGCCGAAATATACGATTTTCTTGCTGATGAAGTGCCTTTTCACAGTGTGAAACATTTACCAATATATCTCCGCTTTGTAGGTGACAACTGTGAAATTAGGGAAGAATTTATTGGCTTTGTTAAGCAACAGAAGGTCAGAGCAACAGATATTGTATGTGGAATTACAAAGATATTGACTGCTGTTGGATTATCACTAAACGAATTGCGGGGTAAAGGATATAATGAAGCATTCACCATGGCTGGCGGAAGATCTGGTGTCGAAAAACAAATTCAAGGTATGCAAAGCAAGGCCTTTTACACTAGTTGCGCTGGTCACTCACTTAATCTTGCTCTTATAAATTCATGTTCAGTTCCACCAATACGAAATTCTATCGATCAAGGTAAAGGAACAACTATTTGGATTAAATCCTCAGCTAAACGTGGGGAACTATTAAAGGTAATCTACCAAAAGGGCATCCAGCATGGAACAGTTTCATTACGTCTTCCACTATTCAATGTGCGCATTACACGCGGGGTTGAGAATATTGAAGGCTGGGAAATGTTCTGTTTATGTCATCCATTCTTACATCACATGTGTGAGGTTATTGTTTATAGAATGATAATTTTGAAATGTTTAATGACAGTTGAGCTGCTGAAGACAAAAAATGCTAAGGCTTATCTAAAAATACTGGAATCTTTTGAATTCATTTTTTGTTTAAAAACTTTACGATTTTCTCTTTACTATTTGAAAGAAGCTTATGTAAATTTGCAAGGTCCAAACCAGGGCATTGTTTCTTGTGTTATTCTAATATAACATTGCTGTAAAGAACTGACTTCACTAAGAGTTAACGTAGATGATTATTCACATCGTATTTTCAAGCACAGCAGTAATATTTCAAATAAATCTATTATTAATGGTAACATGCCACGATTTAGTCAACGACAAGCTCAACGTGAAAATGCAGAATACAGTTCCGTGGAGGATTACTTGAAGAAAACAGTAACCACTTCTTTTCTTGACCACATCATCAGTAATCTTTCCCCCAGATTTGATGCACATGTAAAATAAGCAAAATCTATTCAGAAACTTATGTAATCAAAACTCATACAAGACTTTTCTATCTCTCATATCAGACAGGCTATAGATTTTTACAGGGAAGATTTGCCAAATCCTGATATTTTGG
>NW_013745631.1:0-2703 GCF_000517525.1 Limulus polyphemus
ATAATAGGCAGGTAAACAACGATTCATAACATAAGGAAGAATTTTATTAATAGTAGAACACAGTACATGTTAAGACAGAAAATTGGTCTGTCTTATTCAGATATGGTCTGTACTAAGCAATACAAAGTTTATATATCGTTACAAGAAAAAAAATTAACATGACAGGAATTTTGTTTGAAGGAAGAAAGCACAACATAAGTGTTGTGGGCTCTTCCCACCAGGGGGTGTTCAGGAACAATCGTTCTCCTTGAACCTCGCGTGTGAATTTGTTTGACTTGTTAGATTTTGACTGAGAGGATTATGTCTAACATAGCTGTCTTGTTGGAAAGCCATGAAAGAGGTCGGAGAAAACACGAATATCTTAGCGTTGAAAGGCTTTCTTCTTCTTCATGTTGATTGGAGTTGTCAGTTGATGTTGTGAAGAGGCCAAAGCATATGACCGTAAGATCCAGCTCCAACGTGCTCTACTTAGTTTTTCATTAATTCATGGTTAAGGTGCCAATTGGTATTATAATTATTTAAATATCAAATATAATTGATATGTTCATGAATCATTTTGAAGGAAAGAAAGGCAGAGAGGTAGAAGGCCCTTTCCAGGGTGAATGGGACCGAAGGGTCCAATGCCCGAGTGAATTTTGTTGTGGGGGGAACCGGAGTACCCGGAGAAAACCCACTTTCACAGGACAGACGTCGAATAATCTATTTGTTCTGTGCCCTGGCTGTAAATATAAACGTGACAGTTATATAAAACATGACATAATCTTCAAACCTCAGGAAGTGTGGGTGATGGGTTACTTTTCGTTTTTCTCTTTGTACAATAAATTGTATGATGAGGCCAGGGTTATTTATTTTTATTTTTACCAAACTTTTCCAATGAAGCTAGGGTTCGGAGGAGGGAAAAAATAAAATAAAATTGTGCCATCAGTTACTAGCGTGCATGTAATTTAGGTTTTTGAAACCTCCTGACCGCGATATTCTAGTCTTCAGTCAGTGTTCGTCCTATCAAGTCACCAACGGTTTCATCGAAATAAATTTTTTGTATTGAATGTCTCTTAATATCTAATTTTTTCCGAATAATTACTGAGATCCATACGGCCATTTTGTGCGCGATTGGCAAGACTCATTACTGTTTCATCCATCCGAACAGTGAAAAATACCTTAAAAATACCAAGATTGACAGATTTGTGTTGATTTTTTCCTCAAGAGCAAAATGCTGACTTGGAAATTAAAAACAAAAGGGAAATCATATTATTATTTTTTCTCGGAAATATGAATTTGAAAGTTGGAATAAAAGACGGAAATACAAATTATGTTGTTGTATTTTCTGAAATCAATACATTCAAGTCGGCGGTATCGTAAAACGAAAAATAAAATAATCCTGGCCTGATATGTATTTAACAGGAGTGTTTATGATTTTGTTACAAGCAGCTGTATGTTCGTTTCTATTTACTGCTTTCTTGTAGTACTCGTAGACAAGCTCAGTTAGTCTGTTTCTTAAAGTGGGTAGGCTACTAATTTTATGTCGATAATTTACAGAGGTGAATTTTGGAAGCCTTAAAGCTAATCTGATTCTTCTGTTTTGTTGTAATTGTAGTTTGTTGAAGTTATTGTCTGACATATTGTATGTTATCTGGCAGCCATATTCTATTAGGGTTCGTATAAATGTTCTATATATTTTAATAGTTGTGTCTGGTGAACAGCCTGTGTGTTGACCGGCAATAAGTTTGATGTAATTAATGTGCTTGCTAATTGACTCTTGTATGTTTTGAATGTGCTTCATCCATGTGAGGCGTGTGTCGAAGGTGAAACAAAGAAATCTATTATTATTATTATTATTCATTTTTATTTCTACTTCTCCTAACTTTAATTTGATTTTCTTCAAGGTTTTTATCTGTTTTTGAAAAAAAAGCGATTGTTTGTGTTTTTTGTTGGGTTTAATATAACTCGCCATTTGTTACACCATTCTAGGATTAAATTTAGTGGTTTTTGGACTCAAGCAGTTGCAATTAGTGGGTTTCTGGATATTCTCCAGACAGCTATGTCATCTGAATACTTGGAATGGTATGTATATGTTAGGTTAGGGAAAGGGATGTCGTTTACTAAGTTGATATATAAGACTGGTGTCTTTTGTTTTGTTTTAAGAAAAGAGATTCGTTGTACCTTAGTGTTAGTGTAACCTAATGATTTAAGCACGTCAATGGCTGGTTTTGAAGTGATGTTTTTGGTGTGTGTACTGTGGCTTTGCTGTCGAATGCAGTGTTTAGTCAGTGGGCTAAAATGTGTCCTTAGAGGAACTGCATTTAAGAAAATTTCCTCCTTTTGGAAGTCATGGTATGTCTTTCAAATGTAAATCAGTGAACAGTTTTCTTATATCAGTGACAATCAGTGACAATTCTGAGTGAGAGTGGAATTCCCTCAATGATTAAAACAGGAATATTGTATGGTTTGTCCGAAATGGTAAGGGGTCTTGTGTGTTTGGTATCGTCTTATTACTATCAGAGGTCTTACTTACCGGCGCAGTTTTCTTTTTTCTTTTGTGAAATCGGTCGAGGAGTCTGTACCCGTCCAGACCTAGTCAAGAACTAATGTAAATGGGGCTTTATAAATAGAGATATATACGTTTCAACTTTTATTCGATTGTGAAGACTTGCAGCTTTCATACTTTCAAGATATAAAACACCGCAATATAAACTGGACCAATCA
>NW_013745632.1:0-1771 GCF_000517525.1 Limulus polyphemus
AGATCTGTTGTCTTTTTATCGGGGCTATTTTCATGATAAGGTCCGACGTTATGGTAGACTTGTATTAGATGTTGAGTTGTAGTTTAGTGTTCTGTTTCTTTGGTGTAGTATTTTTGTAAACGATATCCTTTAGAATCCGTTCGTCTGTCTTGTATGCGGTGGAGAATTGGTTTTTGTAGTAGACTTTGAGTTGTTCAGTGGAGTTGTCGGTAGTGGTGTTTTTTTGGCGGCTGTCCAGGTATCGTTGAAGTGTCTTGTCGAATGTGGTATTACTACATCCATTATTGATGAATGTTTGTCGGAGTGTAGCAATTCTGTTGTGAAATAGATTCCAATCTGAGGATATTTTGTAGGTACGGTAGATGAGGGCGTGGATGGTTCCAGTTTTGTATCTTTGAGGGCATTCACTCTGAGCGTTGAGGTAGATCCCTGGCTAGTGGGTTTTTGATAGACAGATGTGGCGTATGTGCTGTTGTTAGCGTCGATATGTACATCCAGAAAATTGATGGTTTTGTCAGTGGCTATTTCGTGGGTGAATTTAAGCACAGAGTTGTCCTGTAGGTTCTGTCGGAGTCTCATTAATTCATCGGTGTCCTTGGTAACGATGAAGCAGTCGTCGACGTACCTACAGTACAGTGCGGGGTGGTGGTCCTGCATCACTTGGTTTTCTATGTGACACATGTAAAAGTTGGCGAAAGTTACTCCAAGAGGAGAGCCCATGGCAACTCCATCGACTTGCTGGTATAGCGAACCATCGATATGTCGGAAAGGTGTACTCGTAGTACAGGCGAGTAGGAGTTCACGCATTATTTCTTCAGGTATTTTGGGCAGAGACATGGTCGGGTGTCTGTAAACGTTGTCGCAGATTATGTCTATCGTATCCTGGAATGGTACATTGGTAAATAATGATTCGACGTTCAAGGAGGCGAGTAGTCCCTGTAGATTTGTGGCGTGTAGTAAGTGAAGGAAGTCGTCTGTAGATGTTAGCATGTGTTGGGCAGGCATATACGGAGTGATGATGTGGTTTAGGTCTTTGGCAGTCTTGTATATAGGGGTAGGAATTTGTGATATGATTGGCCGTAGAGGGTTGTTCTGTTTATGAGTTTTTACGGTTCTGTAGATATATCCAGGCGCATAGTCTCCTATGATAGGTTGGAAAAACTTTTCTTTCGCTTGTTTGTTAACAGTGGCAATCAATTTATTAACGTCTGTTTTTAGTGTTTTTGTCGGGTCAGCTCTAATCCTCTTAAACTTGCTATTGTCCGATAGAATGGCGTCCAATTTTGTCTTATATTCCTGTTTGTCCATGATCACTAGAATATTAGCTTTGTCCGTGCGTCGCACGATGATGTCGTCATGGTTTTTGAGTTCCTTAGCGGCTGTACGGAGTTTTGGTGTTAGCCATCAAAGAACATTGTGCCCGCATCCACAACCAAAAAACTCACACGTCAGGACCTAGTACAAAACACTAAAGTAAAACGCCGATTTAACGACTTCACAACGCTCCAGATACACGAGGCCATACAGATCCTACAGCAAACCTCCACAATCAAATAACAATCGACTGGAACAGAACGCACACTGCTACTTCTTGGCGAGAAACCCCCAAGCCACAATAAAACACTCCACCAATCAAACCCTTCCAATGTGGTTGACAGCGCCACCTAATGAGCTAAATACCACCACCCGCTTGCCTATAAATATCCACTAACAGTAATCGCAATTCACACAACACTCAGCCTTGATAATGGATGCAGACCGCATTTGAAAC
>NW_013745633.1:0-4116 GCF_000517525.1 Limulus polyphemus
CTAGATTTTGTGGACTTTGATAACGGTATTTTTAGTCCATTTTTCACTATATGTTGTTGACTTTGATAACGGGTTATTAGTTTTCTTTTATTAGATTTTTTGACTTTGATAACGGTCTTTTTAATAATTCTTACAACAGATTTGTTTGACATTCATAATGGTCTTATTAGTCCTTCTTACACTAGATTTTATCGACTTTTATAATGGTCTTTTTGTACTTCTTACATTAGATATTTTAAACTTTCATTACGGTCTTTTTAGTCAATCTTCCATTAGAATTTGTTGACTTTGATAACGGTCTTTTAGTTCTTATTACTCTACATTTTTTCGACTTTAATAACGGTCTCTTTTTCCTTCTTACATTAGATATTTTAGACTTTGATACCGGATTTTTAGCCTTTTTTTTCACTAGATGTTGTTGACTTTGATAACGTGTTTTTAGTTTTTCTTTCACTAAATTTTTTTGACATTGATAACTGTCTTTTTAGTCAATCTTACACTAGAATTTGATGGTTTTGATAATGGTCTTTTTAGTCTTTCGTGCACTAGATTTTGATGACTTTGATAACGGTCTTTTAGTCTTTCGTGCACTAGATTTTGATGACTTTGATAACGGTCTTTTAGTCCTTCTTTCACTAGATTTTGTTAACTTTGATTACGGTGTTTTTAGTCCTTCTTAAACTAGATTTTATCTACTTTTACAACGTTCTTTTTGTCTTTCTTACATTAGATATTTTCGACTTTGATAACGGTCTTTTTAGTCTTTATTCCTCTAGATTTTAATGACAATCATAATGGTCCTTTTAGTCCTTTTTGCACTAGATTTTGTTGAAATTATAACGGCATTTTTAGTCTTTCTTCCGCAAGATTTTGTTAACTTTAATGACGATCTTCTACTCCTTCTTACACTAGATTTTTTAGACTTTAATAACGGTCTTCTTAATATTTCTTACACAAAACTTAGTTGACTTTGATAACTGTCTTTTTAGTCCTTCTTCCACTAGATTTTGTTAATTTTGAAAACGGTCTTTTTTCCTTCTTACGCTACATTTTATTGACTTTTATAACGGTCTTTTTGTCCTTCTTGCATCAGATATTTTCGACTTTGATAACGGTATTTTTTGCCCTTTTTCCACTAGATGTTGTTCAATTTGATAACGGGTTTTTTCTTTCACTAGATTTTTTTCGACTTTGAGAACGATCTTTTTAATAATTCTTACACCAGAGTTTTTTGACAATCATAATGGTCTATTTAGTCCTTCTTACACTAGATTTTGTTGACTTTGATAACTGTCTTTTTAATCATTCTACCACTAGATTTTGTTAACATTGATAACAGTCTTTTTAATAATTTTACACTAGATTTTTTGACATCATTATGGTCTTTTTAGTATTTCTTTAACTAGATTTTGTTGACTTTGATACTGGTCTTTTTAGACCTTCTTACACAAGAGTTTGTTGACTTTGATAATCGTATTTTTAGTTCTATTTACACTAGATTTTCTCGACTTTGATACTGGTCTTTTTAGTCCTTTTTCTAATAGAGTTTGTTAACTTTGATAACGGTCTTTTTAATAATTCGTACACTAGATTTCTTGACATTCATAATGGTATTTTTAATCTTTCTTACACTAGATTTTGTTCACTTTGATACGGTCTATTTAGTCCTTCTTGCACTAGGGTTTGCTAACTTTGATAACGGTATTTTTAATAATTGTTACACTAGATTTTGTTGACATTCATTATGGTCTTTTTAGTCCTTCTTACAATAGATTTTTTCGACTTTGATAACGGTCTTTTTAGTCTTTCTTACTCTAGATTTTAATGACTTTCATAATGGTGTTTTTATTCCTTCTTGTACTGGATTTTGTTGACATTGATAACGGTATGTTTAGTCCTTCGTCCGCAAGATTTTGTTGACTTTGATATCTGTCTTTTTAGTCCTTCTTAAACTACATTTTTGAGACTTTCATTACGGTCTGTTTAGTCATTCTTACATTAGATTCTCATGACTTTGATAACGGTCTTTTTGTCCATCTTACACTAGATTTTTTTCGACTTTGATAACGGTCTTTTTGTAATTTGTACACTAGATTTTTTTGACATTCATAATGGTCTTTTTAGTCTTTCTTATACTAGATGTTATTGACTTTGATAACTGTCTTTTTAGTCCTTCTTCCACTAGATTTTGTTAACTTTGATAACGGTGTTTTTAATAATGTTTACACCAGATTTTTTTGACATTCATAATTGTCTTTTTAGTTATTCTTTCACTAGATTTTGTTAACTCATATAACGGTCTTTTTAGTCCTTCTTACACTACATTTTATTGACTTTTATAACGGTTTTTTTTATCTTTCTTACATTAGATAATTTCGACTTTGATTACGGTATTTTTAGCCCTTTTCCACTAGATGTTGTTGACTTTGATAACGGGTTATTAGTTTTTCTTTCATTAGATTTTCTCGACTTTGATAACGGTCTTTTTAGTCTTTCTTACTCTAGATTTTAATGACTTTTATAATAGTATTTTTTTCCTTCTTAAACTAGATTTGAATGACTTTTATAATGGTCTTTATTTCCTCCTTACACTAGATTTTGTTCACTTTGATACAACTATTTTTAGTCCTTCTTCCACTAGAGTTTGTTAACTTTGATAACGGTCTTTTTAGTAATTCGTACACTAGATTTTTTGACATTCATAATGGCATTTTTAGTCTTTCTTACACAAGATTTTGTTGACTTTGATACCGGTCTATTTAGTCCTTCTTCCACTAGAATTTGTTAACTTTGATAAAGGTGTTTTTAATAATTGTTACACTAGATTTTGTTGACATTCATAAAGGTCATGTTAGTCCTTCTTACATTAGATTTTTTCGACTTTGATAACGGGTCATTTTAATCTTCATTACTCTAGATTTACATGACTTTTATAATGGTATTTTTATTCCTTCTTGCACTAGATTTTGTTGACATTGATAACGGTATGTTTAGTCCTTCGTTCGCAAGATTTTGTTGACTTTGATAACTGTCTTTTTGGTCCTTCTTACACTACATTTTTAAGACTTTCATAACGGTCTGTTTAGTCATTCTTACACTAGTTTCTCATGACTTTGATAACGGTCTTTTTACTAATTCGTACTCTAGATTTTAAAGACTTTCATAATGGTACTTTTAGTCCTCTAGTGAAAGAAGGACTAAAAAGACCATTATGAATGTCAAAAAATCTACTGTAAGAATTAATAAGAAGACCGTTATAAAAGTCTAAAAAAATCTTGTGTAAGAAGGAGAAAAAGATCGTCATTAAAATTAACAAAATCTTACGGAAGAAGGACTGAAAATACCGTTATCAATGTCAACAAAAACAAGTGCAAGAAATCTAGTCAAAGAAAAACTAATAACATGTTATCAAAGTCAACAACATCTAGTGGAAAAAGGGCTAAAAATACCGTAATCAAAGTCGAAATTATCTAATGTAAGAAGGATAAAAAAACCGTTATAAAAGTCAATAAAATGTAGTGTAAGAAGAAATAAAAAGACTGTTATCAAAGTTAACAAAATTTTGTTGACTTTGATTACTGTCTTTTTAGTCCTTCTTCCACTAGATTTTGGTAACTTTGATAACGGTCTTTTTAGTAATTCGTACACTGCATTTTATTGACTTGGATAATGGTCTTTTTAATAAATCTTACACTAGATTTTGTCGACTTTGATAACGGTCTCTCTAGTCCTTCTTTCATTAGATATTTTCGACTTTGATAACGGTATTTTTAGCCCTTTTCCAACTATATGTTTTTGACTTTGATAACATGTTATTAGTTTTTCTTTCACTAGATTTTTCGACTTTGATAACGGTCTTTTTAACAATTCTTACACCAGATTTTTTTGACATTCATAATGGTCTTTTTAGTATTTCTTACACTAGTTTTAGTTGATCTTGATTACTGTCTTTTTAGTCCTTCTTCCACTAGATTTTGTTAACTTTGATAACGGTCTTTTTAGTCCTTCTTACACTGCATTTTTTGACTTGGATAATGGTCTTTTTAATAGTTCTTACACTAGATTTTATTGACTTCAATATTGGTCTTTTTAATAGTTCTTACACTAGATTTTATT
>NW_013745634.1:0-1773 GCF_000517525.1 Limulus polyphemus
GCCTATAATGGAGGATAGCCCTAGTGTACCTGGATGATGTCATTGTGTTTGCAACAATTTTTGACGAGGAAATGTCCCGGCTAGAGGAAGTATTCAAGCATTTGAAAGCATCAAACCTCAAACTCCACCCCAAGAAATGCCACTTGTTCCAGAAAGAGG
This sequence comes from Limulus polyphemus, assembly GCF_000517525.1. Taxonomy (NCBI): domain Eukaryota; kingdom Metazoa; phylum Arthropoda; class Merostomata; order Xiphosura; family Limulidae; genus Limulus; species Limulus polyphemus. The sequence continues at coordinate 160 of NW_013745634.1, forward strand.
TGCTTTACTTGGGTCACATTGTAAGTGAGCATGATGTGCGAACTGATCCTGACAAGGTGAAAGCAGTGCGTGATTGGCCAACACCAGACAATGTGGGAGAGTTCAGAAGTTTCTTTGGACTCTGTACCTATTACCGGAAGTTTGTGACGGACTTTGCAACTATAGCTGCTCCACTACATGATTTGACCATAAAAGGCCAGAAGTTTGAATGGACAGTTTTTTGCCAGCATGCTTTTAAAACAATGAAAGAAAAATTGGCCTCAACTCCACATTTAAAGCTTCCAAATCCCTCACTGCCGTACATACTGGATTGTGATGCTAGCCATTTCGGAATTAGAGGAGTGTTGTCTCAGAAAGTGGGCGAAAACAAACATGTGGTGGCCTACTTCAGTAGGGTCCTGAGTCGACCAGAGAGGAACTACTGTGTAACACGGAGGGAACTCTTTGCTTAGTAAAGAGTCTGACATATTTCCATCCTTACCTCTATGGGGCTAGATTTACCATCAGGACAGACCATGCTGCATTACGCTGGTTAAGATCATTAAAGAACCCAGCACGTTGGAACGGAAAGATAGACCAGTATAATTATAATATTGAATACAGAGAAGGAAAATCTCATGGAAATGCCGATGGACTGAGCCGAAGACCCTGCAAAAATGACTGCAGACATTGCTGCAAAAGAGAGGTTGAGCTAACCAGGTGTCATCAAGCTGAAATCAAAGTGACTGAAGGAGTTGATGATGGTGAAGTGGAACCAGGTATAGATATTAAATCAGAGCAGGAGAAAGACCAAGATTTAAAGCCAATAACTGATTTTCTAAAAGCAAGTGTTTTGCGCCCTGCTTGGGAGAAGGTGTCTAGTATAAGCCCTGTGACAAAGAACTATTGGGCACAATGGGACTAGTTGAAGCTTGAAGATGATATTCTTGTCCGGAGATGGGAAACTGCAGATGGAAAAGTGACAACCTGGCAAACAGTTATACCGAGAAAGTTACGGGAAGTTGTGCTGCGTCAATCCCATGATAGTTTAACAGGAGGACATCTCGGAGTTAAGAAGACATTGAGTCACCTACGACAGAGATTTTACTGGATAGGTATGAGGCAAGATGTGGAAGAATGGTGCAGGACCTGCAGTACATGTTGTGCTAAAAGGGGACCCAAGCATGAGGGACGTGCTCCAATGAAGTTATATCAAGTTGGCACACCAATGGAAAGAGTAGCTGTTGACATTGCTTGTCCTTTGCCCCAAACTCGTGCTGGAAACAAGTACATGTGTGTGTGTGGTGATGGATTATTTCACCAAGTGGCCTGAGGCATATGCAATACCAAATCAGGAAGCCACAACCGTAGCTTCGGCTATTAGTGATTTCTTCTTCAGATTTGGTATGCCATACAAACTGCATTCAGATCAAGGCCGTAACTGTGAATCAGCTGTGTTCCATGAATGCTGCAAGTTGTTTGGCATGCGAAAGACCAGAACAACGTCACTTCACCGACAGTCTGATGGGATGGTAGGAAAGTACAACTGGACACTGGGACAGGAATTGGCAAAATTTTGTAATAGTCGCCAAGATGACTGGGATGTTTTACTCCTTCCACTATTGATAGCCTATA
>NW_013745635.1:0-1774 GCF_000517525.1 Limulus polyphemus
TTTCGTTTTCATTCCATATATAAATTACAGATCTGAGGAAAACAAACAAAATGATCGTAATAAGTGAAATGTCATTTATTGTTTTTGTTTTCCGTAATTCTGTCGTTGTGGAATTTCATTAACTACCGATTATTTCAAGAATTAATTATTCACCACACGTAAATAGTTTTAAAGGATCTAGAGATTAATGTGCATATATCTGTATAAATATTGTTGCGTCAGCGAGTCACGTGACCACTGTGGCGCCCTCTAGTTTCTAGAACTATCTTGTTCTTTCGGGAATGCTCTAGTAATTGCTCGATGTAGGGTGGGCTGGTATATATAAAGGAGGGGAATGTGAGGTGGGTAGATAGATAGTGAGTAATTGAACTGCAGTCACACGGTATTGTTGAAGATAACGTTCGTTCGTTACAGTGTTGTTTTAGCGCGAGTATTGAGATTAAGTGTATAGCAGAGTTATATTCGGAAAGAATAAACCAGTTTTGTTAAGTAAAGACTTGTGTCGTTAAAGTTTCGTCGGAACGAAGTTACAGAAAATCAATTAACAAACGGAGACGTAACAATATAATAGTAATGTCTGTTATATGTCCATGTAACTACTTCGCAGGGTGTCGATGGATCTTCACCCAAATTAGGCCCATGCGGGGGTACATAGAAATTTTCAGTTTTATGGTCATTTTTGCATTTTTTTACCACTACTTTGCCCCCTGTAGATGAATCTACACCAAATTTGGTATGGGGGATTCATTGGGTCCATAGGGAGATACATATAGAATTTCAAATTTGCATTTTGCGGTTTTTTTTTTTTTGGAAGATTTTTACCACTACTTCGCCCCCCTCCCCCTTTGATGGATCATCACCAAATTTGTCATGAAGGTTTGTTGGGTCCCCCCCGATCCCATTTGCTCACCCCCCCCTTCCAATATGGCCCTTGGTTTTCTTCTTTACCAACGGCTCATTTATAGTGAAACCTGTATGTCGTTACAATCAATTATAATAATTAACTAGATTAAAATAAAATTAAATAAGTTTTATTCAGTAACTTTGCTTATTAAAATATTTAAACTATAAATAGTATTTCTATATGGAAAAAAAAAATTCGATACAACATAATTTGCTTAACATTTCAACACCAGGATCGCTGTTTTCATAAATAACGTGGATTTCTTGATATGCTTGTAATGGGCTGGTGGATTGACTATCATAAACAAACGACTAGTTAATCTGATGACACCGATATGTATTCAGGCTGAACGTTATTCTTTTATCCATACTGTAAAAGCTGTAATGGGGTTATTTGAACGGGATGCCTATTTAATGTTTTAAACTTTCAAAGACAATAACGTTTATCTTCTGGGGTGGGGTTTCCCAAACATTTTAACTTGAGGTCCTCCTGGCAGAGAACTCCAGCCAGTGATATAATATAAATTTAAATAATATCCTCTCTGAGATACGCTACTTTCATTGCAATTTGTTTGAAACAAAACAAACATAAACAACGTTGTGTAGTCATATTTATTACAATAAATAAATTCCCGCTAAAATATTGTTTTATCCTGTGTCAGGGGGAGTTTTAAAGCGAATATTTCTATATGGGATGGAGCAAATAATAAGCTATAGAAAAAAAGAACGAGTAAAACATTAGGCCTAATGAGATTTTTCTTTTATTTGATAAATTTGTATGATTATTAAAAATATAACTTGAATAAAAATTAATAACAATATTGAAGACATTTACAGAATGCTCGTTGGTCTACAAGGCGTGGGAAGAAAA
>NW_013745636.1:0-2095 GCF_000517525.1 Limulus polyphemus
AGACTTTATATGGTGTGGTAATAAGTGAGTTTTGTATAGAATGTAGTTTAGTTATGTGTTTGGGAGCTATGTTTATCCATGCGGGGCAGGCGTATTCTATTATTGAGCGTATATATGTTTTGTATATTTTAATAATGTTGTCAGGTGATGTTCCCTGGTTGTTGCCTGTTAGACTTCTTGCATAATTTGTACGTTTCCAGGTTTTTCTTAATATATCATTCGTATGTTTTACCCACGTCAGTTTTGGGTCGAAAGTTAATCCTAAAAATTTTGCCGAGGTTGTGGTCTGGAGAAGTGTTCCATTCATGTATAGTTTAGGTGGGTCTTTTTTGTGTCTTGTTAATCTTGTAAAAGTTAGTAATTGGAACGTTTATTTTATTCAACGTTCTTCTATATTACATGACTTACGTTTCTTATTTGTATGTGTTCTTTTTTCACTTACTTTATTTAAAACATTTTTATTGATTTGTTTTGAAAGATTTGAAGTATAATTCATTTCTTCTTCTTCTACGTCTTTCGAAGAACCTCGTCATAACTTTTAAACCTTTTTAACTTGCCAGTTTATTTTACATATACATGGGCATAGGTACAAATGATGTATTTTGTATTTCTGTGTTGTTCTACTTCATGAGAATACACAAGCATAAGTTGTCATGTTAAAACGATGTTCAGTGTGATGTTGTTTCCGTCTATTACTCTATACACATACATATAAACTGTTACGACAGCGGAAGTCACGTGGCTCTGGTAACACGTAATGAGTTATAGAAAGATCGGGGAACATCACGAATAATCCAGTATTTGCTATGCACCCTCTATTCTTGTATATAAGTGCGCCATACAATTAATCGGAATTGTATAGCAGACAGAGAGACTGAAGATATAGACGGACAATTGAGTCAAGCGCGGTAGTAAGTAAAGTGCGTATCGTTCGTTGTAAGTTATAGCGTGTGTTTAAAGTGACTGTGGAATTTAAGTATATTGCAAAGTTGAATTGAGAAAGAATAAACTAGTTTTATTCAAGAAAGGACATGTATCTCTGAAGTTCCTGGGGAAGAATTTATACGGGGAAATTAACAAACGAACACAGAAGCGTAACAATACTTTCCCTTCCAGCTTCCTTGATACGAGCCTGGTAGTTAGGGCCATCGAATCCCCGTCACACCGAACACGTTCGCCCTTTTGACTGTGGGAGCGTTATATTCCCATTATTCGTTGGTAAAAGAGTTGCCCAAACGTTGGCGATGAGTGATGTTGACTACCTGCCTTCCTTCTAGTCTATTACTCCTAAATTAGGATTAGCCCTCGAGTAGCTTTGCGCGAAATTCAAAACAAGCACATTATTTTTTGAAACGTTTTTCAGAGGCATTCACTCCAGAGGCAGGTGTAGCCTAAGGAGTGATAGTTAGCCCTATTCTATTTATTATGTATGTGAGCAATATGCCTCTAAGAGACCCTAATCATGGGTTCGCATCACAATTCGCGGACGATGTTGCGGTCTGAAAAAGTGTCCCCACCCGATCCATAGCAGCAACAAATCTACAACCATTAATGAGTTTTCCTGTATTCTGTGTATTTAGGATGTTGTATGTACTACACAGAATACAGGAAAACTCATGTACATACAACATTTTAAATACACAGAATACAGTAAAAAGAACGTTCATACAACACTTCAAATACACAGAAAAAAGAAAAAACAACGGACATAAAACACCCTTAATACACAAAAAACAGGAAAAATAATGTCCATATAACACCCATAATGGAGAAAACCGTAAAAATTACGTAAATAACACACTTGAAATACGGTAATACTTACGTTCATAGAACACTCGAAACATGCAGAATACAGTACAATTTGGAACAAAACATATTACTGGCGTTAAACTGACTGAGTCTGTAGCAAAAACTTACAGAAAACATAACAGAAATATTCAAATCAATTTTATTCGAAATCCAGGAATAAACATTAAAAGCTTATTAAACAAACCTTACAATAACGATTATTACTCAAATGGTTCTTTCTAAGAAATCTAATTATGCATAGCTGCTGGAAATCTTAACTTTACTGTCTGAGATACCTAGACATACT
>NW_013745637.1:0-1773 GCF_000517525.1 Limulus polyphemus
AACTTGCTATAACTTCATTGGAGCACGTCCCTTATACTTGGGTCCCCTTGTAGCACAACATGTACTGCATGTCCTACACCTTTCTTCCACATCTTGCCTCATACCTATCCAGTAAAATCTTTGTCGTAGGTGACTCAATGTCTTCTGAACTCTGAGATGTCCTCCTGTTAAACTATCAAGGGATTGACGCAGCACAACTTCCCGTAACTTCCTCGGTATAACCGTTTGTCAGGTCGTCACTTTTCCATCTGCAGTTTCCCATCTCCAGAGAAGAATGCCATCTACAAGCTTCAACTGGTCCCCTTGTGACCAACAGTTCTTTGTTACAGGGCTTAGGCTAGACACCTTCTCCCAAGCAGGGTGCAAAACACTTGCTTTTAGAAAATCAATTATTGGTTTCAAATCTTGGTCTTTCTTCTGCTCTGATTTAATATGTATACCTGGTTCCATTTCACCATCATCAACTTTTTCAGTCACTTTGTCTTCAGCTTGATGGCACCTAGTTAGTTCAACCTCTCTTTTAACAGTTACCGGAATTTGGCATTTGTTGTTCCCAAACGTCATTTTATCAAATTAATTACAAACTTCCTCGGTATTAAACAGTCCAACCCTAATATGAATTGGTCTTCAATATCAGCCAAGTATATTTTGTGTCTGTCCTTCATGCCCATGAGCTCAATAGTTATTCACACTGGTCCCCACAACCTTGCATAATGTCCTGTCACACCACAGAGCTCCTGTATAGCTTCTGGTTTTCCTTTGTGATCTAGCACCTTGATACTCACAAGGGTTTGCTGAGATGCAGAATCTATGACAAAGTTGCACCTTTGGCCATCCAGCTTCCCTGTCACGTAGACACTATGTGTGCTTGGCATTTTACACCTAGCTGTTGGGATTTTCACGATGAGGGTTGGTGGGTGTCCCTCAACACCAAACATTACTGGTTTCCCCGAGGCTGACTTATTTGCAGCATTCTTCTTACACTGGCTCCCCATATGACCTTGCTCTTCACAGTTCCAACAACCTTTCTGGGTAGCAGCCTTACCTGTCATGGCATCTTCCCTGTGTTGAAGTTTTCAGCATTGAACTCTCTTGTACCCAGGTTTATTACAGTGTCAGGAAAGACCCTCAAACTTCTCTGAAAGCCGCCCTTTCCTGGCCTTGAATCCTGATGACTGTACCAACCTTGGTACCTCTGTGCTGGACTTAAAATAGAATTTAAATTCAAGGGCTCTGGCCATTGCATCTTGTATAATAGAGGGGTGTACTTCTTTTACTTGTATCTTTAGTTGTGGACTGTCCAAAGCATCTACAAACTGATCCCTCAGCAACAACTTGAGGACATCGGGTGGTGCAGTTGGGTAGGCCTTGTGTGCCATACTTTCCAAGTCCTGTGCCAGCTCTTGTAGGCGCTCCCCTTTAGCACGGACTCTAGTCCTAAGCCTAGCCCTGTAGACTTCGGACTGATTTTGGGTTCCATACCTGAGTTCTAGAGCAGCTACCAGTGCTCTATAGTTGTGCCTGTTATCTGCTGACAACTGTCTAAGTATTTCCAGTGGTTGTTCCTTCAGGCTTGTTGCCAGATATACTGCTTTCTGCTCCTTTGTTCGCCCATTCATTTCTGCCAGGAGCTCAAATTGTGCTCTATATGCTTCCCAGGGTGCCTTCCCATCGAATTCCTGTGGCTTCCTTCGTACTAGTTCACACCTACTGCTGACACTCGTGTCTGGAATGTCACTTCTAGCAGGACTGAAGATGTCTGCGTTAGTGTTT
>NW_013745638.1:0-1088 GCF_000517525.1 Limulus polyphemus
TTTTCAAAAGTTAGAATGTTGGTTATTGAATCATACAGTAAGTTGTTTTCAAAAGTTAGAATGTTGGTTATTGAATCATACAGTAAGTTGTTTTCAAAAGCTAGAATGTTGGTTATTCAATCATACAGTAAGGTTATAGCCTTTATAGATGACACTTCAAAAAGGTGGAAAGACTTTTCCAGTGTAAATTACGGGCTCCTGATGTCATATGTAGAGGCGAAGTGTCGTTCACTGTTTCCTAATTCGCTATTTTGTGTTAGCTATTACATATTCACTTCAGATTCCAGAGGCTACGTTTCAGTGGCTACAGTTTTCTGCTGAATTGTTACTCCACAGTTTTACTCAAATTTACCACCCGTTATGTGATTTTGTTTCAGTGAAACAAGCTGAACATGAATCCGTTATGTGACGTTTCAGTGAAAGAAGCTGTACATGCATCCGTTATGTGACATGCTTTCAGTGAAAGAAGCTGTACATGCATCCGTTATGTGACATGCTTTCAGAGAAAGAAGCTGTACATGCATCCGTTATGTGACATGCTTTCAGTGAAAGAAGCTGTACATGCATCCGTTACGTGATCTTGTTTCAGTGAAACAAACTGAACATGCATCCGTTATGTGACCTACTTTCAGAGAAAGAAGCTGTACATGCATCCTTTATGTAACAGCTTGGCTGTTTATAGTGCGCTTAGAAAAAAAAGCTTTCTATATTTATCAAAAAGGACTGTTAACCAAGTGTGAACTTTATAAGAGTTCTCAGCTTAACATGATACAATTAATTCAGCGAAGCAGCTGACTGCTGCGGACTGTTTTTCAGCTTCGTATAATCTGTCCACCTTCAAAGTATTGGAAAGTCAGGCCTTTCCTAGAATTCAGAATACTCTGATTTGGAGATCTTTTGTTTTTTTAATAAGAAACACAAGAAACTTATTATATTATCCAAGATATTTTTTGAAAATTCATTACTATCTAATATTGTGTTTAGTGACTTCGTCAGGAGCACAATCTGCACACAATAACGTACTTAGACGTAGTTAGGCTCAAATAGAGAAAAAAACTTGTTGGCTTGTCATGCATACTATTAAGATA
>NW_013745639.1:0-675 GCF_000517525.1 Limulus polyphemus
AGAATGTTGGTTATTCAATCATACAGTAAGTTGTTTTCAAAAACTAGAATGTTGGTTATTCAATCATACAGTAAGGTTATAGCCTTTATAGATGACACTTCAAAAAGGTGGAAAAACTTTTCCAGTGTAAATTACGGGCTCCTGATGTCATATGTAGAGGCGAAGTGTCGTTCACTGTTTCCTAATTCGCTAGTTTGTGTTAGCTATTACATATTCACTTCAGATTCCAGAGGCTACGTTTCAGTGGCTACAGTTTTCTGCTGAATTGTTACTCCACAGTTTTACTCAAATTTACCACCCGTTATGTGATTTTGTTTCAGTGAAACAAGCTGAACATGCATCCGTTATGGGACCTACTTTCAGAGAAAGAAGCTGTACATGCAACACATAAGTTCAAGGAACGCGACAGAGGTTCACTCTAAAAGTCACATATCATGTAATTAAACAGGTACATAACAGTTTCAAGGAAGAAGACACAGATGTATTCTACAGTTACAAGTATGTAGTTACACAGGTACATGACAGTTTCAAGGAAGAAGCCACAGATGTATTCTACAGTTACAAGTATGTAGTTACACAGGTACATAGACAGTTTCAAGGAAGAAGACACAGATGTATTCTACAGTTACAAGTATGTAGTTACACAGGTACATGACAGTTTCAAGGAAGAAGACG
>NW_013745640.1:0-1773 GCF_000517525.1 Limulus polyphemus
TGTCGTTATGTTCATCTCCAGTATTTTAGTTCTAGAAATAAAATAGTTAAATAATAATACTTTTCAAATAAATGGAAGGTCAAATTAAAAATATTAGAGTCAGATAATATTATATTTTCTTATGTGTATTTCTATAAAGAGATGTTTTCAAAACAACTGTACTCACTTCTATAGCAGTAACTACAGGATGACCAAAACAACAGATATAGCCAAAAGTATCAATCACTCCATCAGTGATTATAGTAGCTACCAGGCTGTGTTGTATACTCCAGTACGTCATTGCTATTCCAAAGCTAACAGAATAAAATGTTTGTTGTTTTATAACATGAATAATTACGCCACCATCTTCTGAACGAGAACTATGAAAGTTACAAACGTTACACTCAAATTAACATAAAATATATTAGCTGTCGTTGAGATTTCGAAAAAAATATAATAACTCAAATGGCAACATTACCATCTCTACTGTTCCATTATACCACTTTGATCTTTGTTCTACCAACACAGTAGCATTATCTTAGATTTCCTTTTCAAACACCATCACTATCATTGTTCCTTTATCTATAGAGTACAGTCATATTAGTTCTCCACCTACAGGATAAACATATTTAACCTTTTTATACAGTACCAACATAGTTGATATTCCTATATCGCACCATTATCTTTACTTTCTTTGTATAAAGGTGTTGTAATTTTTCAGTCCTTAGGTATGTCGTTTTTTATTATTTTGGAAAATATAATTCCAAATCCATTCCACGTAACGATAAAGCTGGTTGTTTTTACTATATTTTGCTTCTTTCCTCTCATAGTGTTTACATTCTTTATTCACATACAGTCGTCGAGATAAATCATCAGTATTTCCAAGGTTCTGTTCAGGATGATGTGAAAGTTATTTAAACTCTTTGAAGATTACCTAGCTTTTTGAAATGTGATAATTTGGAAACCAATTCAATGCTACATGATCTGGCTGAAGTTCGAACGTTTGTCTATACAACTGCTAATGGTAATTATTTATGTATCATGAAAGATTTAGTAGATTTATTCAAGATATACAACATCTCCTTTCTGCAGCCATCCAATGCCACGGTATAGTAGATAATCACATATTATTTGTGATAAAACTGTTATCTTTTCTTTCTCTTGTTTATTATTGCTTGTTCTCGATCAGCACTCCAACGAACCTTGTTGGGTTTTGGAAATAATCTATATAGATGATGAGCTATGCTAGAGAATGGTTTTAGTAACAACATTGTCCAAAAAACACTCTTACCTCACCGTACTTCTTCGATATTAGCCAATAATGAATAGGTTCAATCTAAGATGGATCTTTATTCACTCCCTTTCTTCTAGCAGTATGTTCTCGTAAACTCGTTTACTGACAGAACAATTCACACTTGTTGGGATTCATTTTAATGTTCTCTTTCTTCAAACAATCCAGAACTTTCATAAACATTATCAAGTTTTCCCATGTATGATTGATTATGTTATCCAAGTAGATGAATATGATGTTCTATGGTAGAAAGGAGAGACCACATTCTGTTAGTCAACAAGATTTATCAGACACATTACTTGTTCTAAATCGTAACACAACAAATTACCACAATCCATTATTTTACAGTAATGGCTGTTTTCTCTCTACTTGCTTCGTTGATTTGCATTTTCCAATATCCATTCTTTTTATCCAATGTTGAAAACCAGAGGGTAGACATCCTTTTTTCTGACTCAATTCACCTCCTGGTAATCAATTCAAAACCTTGAGGTTTAAAGGTTCTT
>NW_013745641.1:0-3042 GCF_000517525.1 Limulus polyphemus
GACATTACACAGTTTTGTTAAATCTTGTGTCTTTTTATTGATAGTACATAGTATTGTTAAATATTGTGTCTTCTTATTGACAGTACACAGTATCATTAAATCTTGTGTCTTCTTATTGACAGTACACAGTATCGTTAAATCTTGTGTCTTCTTATTGACAGTACACAGTATCGTTAAATATTGTTTCTTCTTGCTGACAGTACACAGTATCGTTATATCTTGTTTCTTCTTATTGAAAGTACAAAGTATTGTTAAATATTGTGTAATTTTATTGAGTGTTCACAGTATTGTTCAATATTGTGTCTTCTTATTGACAGGACATATTATTGTTAAATCTTGTTTTTTCTTACTGACAGTACACATTATCGTTGAATATTGTGTCTTCTTATTGACAGTACACAGTATTGTTAAATTTTGTGTGTTCTTATTGATAGTACACAGTATTGTTAAATTTTGTGTGTTCTTATTAATAGTACACAGTATTTATAAATTTTGTGTCTTCTTATTGACAGTACACATTATTGTTAAATCTTGTGTCTTCTTGTTAACAGTACACAGTATTGTTAAATCTTGTGTCTTTTTATTGACAGTACACAGTATTGTTAAAATTTCTGTCTTCTTATTGAGAGTACACGGTATTGTTAAATAGTATCTTCTAATTGACAGTACACAGTATTGTTAAATTTTGTGTTTTCTTATTGATAGTACACAGTATCGTTAAATCTCGTGTCATCTTATTGTTAATACACAGCATTGTTAAATCTTTTGTATTCTTATTGATGGTGCACATTATTGTTAAATCTTGTGTCGTCAATAAGAAGACACTCGATTTAGCAATACTGTGTACTGTCAATAAGAATGTACTTTCAATAAAAAGACACAAGATTAAACAATACAGTGTACTGTCAACAAGAAGACACAAGATTCAACGATACTGTGTACTTTCAATAAGAAGACACAAGATTCAACAAAACTGTGTACTATCAATAAGAATGCACAAGATTTAACAATACTGTGTACTATCAGTAAAAACACACAAGATTTAACGATATTGTGTACTGTCAATAAGAAGACACAAGATTTAACTATACTGTGTACTGTCTATAAGAAGACACAAGATTTAACAATACTGTGTACTCTCAATAAAAATACACAAGATTTAACAATACTGTCTACTGTCAATAAAAAGACACAAGATTTAACAATACTGTCTACTGTCAATAAGAAAACACAAGATTTAACAATACTATGTACTGTTAATAAGAAGACACAAGATTTAACATTAAGATGTCCTGTCAATAAGAAGACACAAGAATTAACAAAACTGTGTACTGTCAATAAGAAGACACAAGATTTAACGATACTGTGTACTCTCAATAAGAAGACACAAGATTTATAAATACTGTGTACTATCAATAAGAACGCACAAGATTTAACGATACTGTGTACTTTCAATAAGAAGACACAAGATTTTACAAAACTGTGTACTGTCAATAAAAAGACACACGATTTCGCAATACTGTGTACTATCAATAAGAACACACAAGATTTAACAATACTGTGTACTATCAATAAAAAGACACAAGATTTAACGAAACTGTGTAACGTCAATAAGAAGACACATGATTTAACGATACTGTGTACTGTCAGAAAGAAAACACAAGATTTATCTATACTGTGTATTTTAAACGATACTGTGTACTGTCAATAAGAAGACACAAGATTTAACGATACTGTGTATTGTCAATAAGAAGACACAAGATTTAACAATACTGTGTACTCTCAATAAGAAGACAGAAAATTTAACAATACCGTGTACTGTCAATAAAAAGACACAAGATTTAATAATACTGTGTACTGTCAACAAGAAGATACAAGATTTAACAATAATGTGTACTGTCAAAAAGAAGACACAGAATTTATAAATACTGTGTACTATCAATAAGAACACACAAGATTCAACGATACTCTGTACTTTCAATAAGAAGACATAAGATTTAACAAAACTGTGTACTGTCAATAAGAAGAACCACGATTTAGCTATACTGTGTACTATCAAAAAAAGAAACAAGATTTAACGATACTTTGTACTTTCAATAAGAAGACACAATATTTAAAAAAACTGTGTACTGTCAATAAAAAGACACACGATTTAACAATACTGTGTACTATCAATAAAAAGACACAAGATTTAACGATCCTGTGTACTGTCAATAAGAAAACACAAGATTTAACGATACTGTGTACGGTCAATAAGAAGACACAAGATTTAACTATACCGTGTACTTTCAATAAGAAGACACAATATTTAACTATACCGTGTACTGTCAATAAGAAGACACAAGATTTATAAATACTGTGTACTATCAATAAGAACACACAAGATTTCACAATACTGTGTACTGTCAATAAGAAGACACAAGATTCAACGATACTGTGTACTTTCAATTAGAAGACACAAGATTTAACAAAACTGTGTACTGTCAATAAAAAGACACACGATTAAGCAATACTGTGTACTATTAATAAGAACACACAAGATTTAACAATACTGTGTACTGTCAATAAGATCACACAAGATTAAACAATACAGTGTACTGTCAACAAGAAGACACAAGATTCAACGATACTAGTGTACTGTCAGTAAGAAAAAACAAGATTTAACAATAATATTTCCTGTCAATAAGAAGACACAAGATTTAAAAAACTGTGTACTATCAATAAAAAGACACAAGAGATTATCGTTGAATATTGTGTCTTCTTATTGACAGTACACAGTATTTATAAATCTGTGTCTTCTTATTGACAGTACACATTATTGTTAATAAGAAGACAGAAATTTTAACAATACTGTGTACTGTCAATAAAAAGACACAAGATTTAACAATACTGTGTACTGTCAACAAGAAGACACAAGATTTGGAGAGTACACAGTATTGTTAAATCTTGTGTCTTCTTATTGACAGTACACAGTATCGTTAAATCTTATGTCTTCTTATTGAAAGTACACAGTATCGTTGAATCTTGTGTCTTCTTTTTGAC
>NW_013745642.1:0-1771 GCF_000517525.1 Limulus polyphemus
TGCAAAACTATCTTAATGGGAAAACGTATGCAAATGTGGAAGGTGTTAGAGAGTACATCAACATGTTTTTTAGCTTCAAAGCCAAGTGATTTCTTTAATCAGGGCATTAACAACCTGATTGTATGGTGAAAAAGCATCATCAATAAGCATGGAGAATATTACGTTTAATAAATGTTTTGTTTTGATATATAAGTTGTTTGAGTGTTTCCATGTAAAAAAAACGATATTAACTTCTTGACTACCTAATATACATTATCCTTCCAAACGTCATGTGACACACCTATGATTCCAGAAAAATGGGTGTGAAAATTCAGATTTAAAAACAACACTGAGCTATATTTAAACGTTTACTTACATAAATATATTTTTTATTCTTACTTTCAAGAATCTTTTACAACTTTGGAGAATAGGCGGGTGTTTCGCAATATATCTCTAACACTATAAGCTACACATATTTTTAAGTACAAACTTAATGTAAATAACGTTTATATTAAAATAAATACATAACAACAAATTCGTTACAATGAAAACAAGGAGTAGTTGATGTTATTATTTAGTTGCGGGTGATAATTGAAAATGGAGAGGCTTTCTTTAAGAGTTCATAATCTGTGGTTCCAGAATTTTTAAAGTTTTTTTAGATGTGTGGGATGGTTGTTATTCTCACTGTGAAATCTGATACAAGACTCGGGTGGATTAGTTAGCTTGTATCCACTTCTTGCTGGAATTCCTATGTGCTCGTGTGCACGTATTTGTAGGTGACATGTAGTTTCACCAATAAAGGTAGCTTTACAACAACAACAAAAACGTGACAGTTTTTGGTTTTAAAACGTCTATCCTTAAATTAGGAGATTGGAAGTATCCAGGGTGGCTTAGCATTATTGATATTTATCATGATGAAGAAAAGATGTTGGTCTACAAGCAAAAAGAAAAACCGAGAGCAATGTGATAATAAAATCAACAGCCGATATCTCACTTATAGTCGTTCAGGGTGGCAGAAGATCTATAAATCTGATGCCTAGAATTTTGTGTGGTAGGAAACGGGAGGACCACGAGAAAACCCACTTTCATTAGCTGGTGCCAATAAGTGCTAGATAGTGCACTTACAGCTATCATAAGTGTATTTATATACAACCCACAAGCACATAGGAATGGGAATAGCTTCTTTGGTTTTAAACATATTTTTGATTCTAAATGTTGTCGTAAATATTGAAAGTAACTTAATTTGTGGATAATATGTTTGATTATTTTTTAATTTGACATTTGAGTTCAAAAGTTTATTTGTCAATGAAGGGAGTGATAAAACTAGTGAATATTTTAAGACAATTTGTGACTCTTTGGTAGGTTCTATTTTATTTGTTAACAATTTTCGTATGATAGAGTATAAGAAATTAAAGGGATAAAGATTACTTTGTAATACTGTTACGACAGCGGAAGTCACTCGACGTTGGAAGCATGTGCGCTGGGGTTTCTAGAAGGATCATTGTCTTTCATGGCAAATATAGTCTTTGCCAGGCGCCCTCTATTTTAATATATAAGCCCGACAATCAAAGCGGGAGAATTTAGTAGCAGATATAGAGAGATTGAAGATATAGACAGAGATAATCGAGTCAAGAGAGCGGTAGTGACCATAAGTATATAAATCATTGTGAATTATAGCGTGTGATTAAGTTAAAAAGACTGTGGAAATTAAGTGTATTGCATAGTTGAATTGAGATAGAATAAACTAGTTTTATTTAAGAAGACATGTATCGCTAAAATTTCACTGAAATAA
>NW_013745643.1:0-1239 GCF_000517525.1 Limulus polyphemus
GTTATAAGATTGTCCATTGAAAATGAATCATTTATTTAACCTTTAAAAAAAAAGACATTAGAAAATTTAAAATGTCTGTATATGATTTCCGAGAAAATAAAAATAATATATCGCTGGTTACTTTTAATTTAGTTTTGAAAATGCACTAAGTTTTTACGCAAACAATTAATGTTTGAATGGTATGACGAATTATCGAAACTTGGTTTTATTTATTTCAGCCTAAAAGATACTTTAGGTATCTTAAAACTTAACGAGAAAAATTATTTTATTTAATTTGTTATAAAAATCTGTATATGCTTGTGTGTGAATTAGCTCTGCAAGTCCAATAACACTATAATGTTTACGGTAAAACTTCTTACAGTTACGTTTTAGGTGATATAAAACTTTATGATGGCATTTGACATTCAAAATAGAGAAATCTATATTACATTTCTATGTATAATAAATTACAAACCCTTATTTCATAAAGTTTATTATAAGTAAGAAACAAGTTCAAACAACAATTTCATAAAAAATACTTTTGAGCAAAGAATGAACTGTCTGAAATCTTCTGTACCACGAAAAATAAATTGTACAGTAAATTATAAATCTTTAATTATTTTTATTTATAGGAATGATCCTTTTAGTTTGAACCTTTTGGCTTAGACACTTGCAAACTTGATCACCATGATTTCCAAGAAGCGTGATTAACTAGGCTGAGTTAAAACAAGACTTGAAATGCCGTAGTGTCATCTAGTGGTGTCAGGTGTGATGAAGCATGTTTGGATCTTCCACTTTATAAACGACAGCAACTTGGAGTTGAGAGTTTTCGTTGTTCCCTACTGAGATTACGGGATTATCTCGAGATGGCATCTTAACAGGCTTAAACCCTTTCTTCAGGCGCTGAAAATCACACTATTGGTTAACTCATATTCAAACTCTACCAAAAATATTGAGTAATTAGTTGTTGTTTTGGACAACCGACATTTCAAATAATACATTGTATATATAAAATGTAAGATTTTTCAAATCTCAAACTATACTTATATTAGTCAAGAGACGATTAAAACTGTATGGCAAGCCAAAATTGGAAACCCATGAAGAATACGGAGTTCGAAAACATTATAAATAAACTGTAATCACATCCATATAGAAAATAATATTACGTTTTGTACTGTTACGACAGCGGAAATCTCGCGACGCTAGGAGCATGCGTGCTGGAGTTTCTAGAAGGATCGTGACTTAGCAGGCAACCTCACG
>NW_013745644.1:0-1773 GCF_000517525.1 Limulus polyphemus
AAGAAGTTTCGTAAAGAGCGCAAACAATAAAAGTGACCCGAAATTAATTCTCATCACGCGGTCTCTAATATATACCATAGTAACAGTTGGATAATGTCATTATTTCCTATAATACTGTCTCTAATGTACACCATAGTAACAGTTGGTAATGTCATTATTTCCTATAATACTGTCTCTAATGTACACCATAGTAACAGTTGGTAATTTCATTATTTCTTATCACACGGTTTCTAATATACACCATAGTAACAGTTGGGCTCGTTGGGTCACCCACTATTCAAAGGTTATGAAGAATTCAAGCTAAGTTCAATATTTAACGAAACTTGTTTTATTCTGTTTCTATTCTCATCTCATTACAAATATGGCGCTATTGTGCGCCGTTTATGCTGTATTTAATTACAGACAAGCAAACAATTTCAGAGTTTTAGTAGTATATAGATAGATAAACCGATATGTAGCGTCATCTAGTGTACCTACATTCATCTAGAAATTTTCATAAAAGTGACCCGAAAAATGGCGCTAACTCGGTAACCCGTGGCCCGATTTTAACGAAACTTCTTTTATTCTGTTTCTATTCTCATTTCATTATAATTATGGCGCTATTATGCGTAGTTTTTGCTGTATTTAATTACAGACAAACAATCTCAGATTTTAGTAGTATATAGATAGACAGATGTTTAGCAACTCTTGTGATAGAAGTTATTACATAATTGGCAATTGTAAAAACGATTTATTGCTAATTATAGAATTTTATTTTTAATGTACATTTTATATTGTTTGCTAGAAGCAATTTTGGCATGCCGTTGTGATGATGTGCGACGCCTAGAAATTTCCTGTGTCTAGATTTCACTTGAAGAGCATGTAACGTTTCAAATGTTCTAAAGATTTGGGAAGATAATCTTTATAAATATAATAGTACTGTCTGTTGTATGTCCATGCAACTACTTCGCAGGGTGTAGGTGGATCTTCACCAAAATTGGTATGGAGGTTCATTTTGTCCAAGGGGAGATACATACACATTTTGCGTTTTCCGATTTTTATAGGCGTTTTTGATAATTACATATAAGGGAAGCAGCTTTCCATGTTCTAAGATAACATATCTTTAATTATGAATTTACATAACTTCCGTCCAGGGGACGGGTACGCAGATAGTACTGTAATAATATTGAAACACCAAAGAAATATTTTTTAATTAGTTACTTTATTTGATTAGTTACTTCATTTAGTGAATGAATGAGTTAGTTATGTTATAGAGCTTATTACAATGTTGTTGATAGATTACTGAGTTACCAAGTATGTTAATCAACCAATTTTGAATTTGTGTCTGTTGGATATACAAGACTGTTTATCGTAAGCGTTATTATCTAGTTAATTTTTTGACTTAGTATTAACGATTGTTTAGTTTTCATGATAGGAGTGTTCAAGGTTGATTGGTTTAAAAGTGTTAGTTGTGATAGATTTCGTTACGTAACCTTGTTTGATTCGTACATTGTGTATGCAATTAGATTGTTGTACTAGGCTTTAATAATATTGTTGATATCACGTTACTCGAATATTTGGTGTTTTTCTCGTTACCTTAAATGAGTATTGTTCCATTATAGTGTCGCGTAGTTTGTAGAAAATTCCAGGCTTCAGTTGGGCAAGGTATATATGTATATATAGCTGACCAAGCGGGCGAAAAAAAAATGTTCAGTCAGAAAATTTTATGTTAAAATATATAATGATAACCTGTGGAAAATTGTTTTTCATGACACTGGCAGCTTTTCCATTGTG
>NW_013745645.1:0-2321 GCF_000517525.1 Limulus polyphemus
AGGTGTAACTCTAGTTACCGAATTTATAACCACCATACTCATCTTTAGCCTAACTTGTTACAACTACTCCACGAACACCTAGGTGTAACTCTAGTTACTGAATTTATAACCAACATACTCTTCTTTAGCCTCACTTGGTACAACTACTCCATGAACACCTATGTGTAACTCTAGTTACTGAATTTATAGCCAACATACTCGTCTTTAGCCTATTTGGTACAACGTTCATGGAGTAGTAGTACCAAGTAAGGCTAAAGATGAATATGGTGATTATAAATTCGGTAACTAGAGTTACACCTAAGTTTTTATAGAGAATTTGTACCAAGTAAGGCTAATGATGAGTATGGTGGTTATAAATTCTGTAACTATAGTTACACCTAAGTGTTCATGGAGTAGTTGTACCAAGTAAGGCTAAAGATGAATATGGTGGTTAGAAATTCGGAAACTCGAGTTAAACCTAAGTGTTCATGGAGTATTTGTACCAAGTAAAACTAAAAATGAGTATGGTGGTAATAAATTGTGTAACTAGAGTTACACCTAGGTTTTCGTGGAGTAGTTGTACCAAGTAAGGCTAAAGATGAGTATGGTGGTTATAAATTCGGTAACTAGACTTACACCTAGGTGTTTGTGGAGCTGTTGTACCAAATAACGCTAAAGATGAGTATGGTGGTTATAAATTCGGTAACTATAGTTACACCTAGGTGTTCATGGAGTAGTTGTGCCAAGTAAGGCTAAAGATGACTATGGTGGTTATAATTTCGATAATTAGAGTTACACCTAGGTATTCGTGGAGTTGTTTTACCAAATAACGCTACAGAAGAGTGTGGTGGTTACAAATTCGGTAACTAGGGTTAAATTTATGTGTTCGTGGAGTTGTTGAACCAAATAACGCAAAAGATGAGTATGTTGGCTATAAATTCAGTAACTAGAGTTACACCTAGGTGTTCGTGGAGTAGTTGTAACAAGTAATGCTAAAGATGAATACGGTGGTTAGAAACTCGTTAACTCGAGTTAAACCTAAGTGTTCATGGAGTAATTGTACCAAGTAAGGCTAAAGATGAGTATGGCGGTTATAAATTCTGTAACCAGAGTTTCAATTAAGTGTTCATGGAGTAGTTGTACCAAGTAAGGCTAAAGATGAATATGGTGGTTAGAAACTCGTTAACTCGAGTTAAACCTAAGTGTTAATGGAGTAGTTGTAACAAGTAAGGCTAAATATGAATATGGTGGTTATAAATTCGGTATCTAGAGTTACACCTAAATGTTCATGGAGTTGTTGTACCAAATAACGCTACAGATGAGTATGGTTGTTACAAATATGGTAACTAGAGTTACATCTAGGTGTTCGTAGAGTTGTTGTGACAAATAACGCTAAATATAAGTATGGGGTTATAAATTCGGTAACTAGAGTTACACCTAAGTGTTCATTGAGTAGTTATAACAAGTAAGGCTATAGATGAATATGGTGCTTAGAAATTCGGTAACTCGAGTTAAACCTAAGTGTTCATGGAGTAGATGTACCAAATAAGACTAAAGATGAGTATGGTGGTTATAAATTGTGTAACTAGAATTACACCTAGGTGTTCATGAAATAGTTGTACTAAGTAAGGCTAAAGATGAGTATGGTGGTTATAAATTCGGTAACAAAGAGATTCACCTAGGTTTTTGTGGAGCTGTTGTACCAAATAACGCTAAAGATGAGTATGGTGGTTATAAATTCGGTAACTATAGTTACACCTAGGTGTTCATGGAGTAGTTGTGCCAAGTAGGGCTAAAGATGAGTATGGTGGTTATAAATACGATAACTTAAGTTACACCTAGGTATTCGTGGAGTTGTTTTACCAAATAACGCTACAGATGAGTATGGTGGTTACAAATTCGGTAACTAGAGTTACACCTAGGTGTTCGTGGAGTGTTTAAACCAAATAACGCAAAAGATGAGTATGGGGTTATAAATTCGGTAAGTAGAGTTACACCTAGGTGTTCGTGGAGTTACCTAGGTGTAATTCTAGTTACCGAATTTATAACCACCATACTCATCTTTAGCCTTACTTGGTACAACTAGTCCATAAATATTTAGGTGTAACTATAGTTACCGAATTTATAACAATCATACTCATATTTAGCCTTACTTGGTAAAACTACTCCATGAACACCTAGGTGTAACTCTAGTTACCGAATTTATAACCACCATACTCATCTTTAGTTTTACTTGGTACAACTAGTCCATTAATATTTAGGTGTAACTATAGTTACTGAATTTATAACCATCATACTCATATTTAGCCTTACTTGGTACAACTACTCCATGAACACCTGAG
>NW_013745646.1:0-1949 GCF_000517525.1 Limulus polyphemus
AGTGAAGATCTTGTATGTCAGAGACATGATCCTCATTTATCAATTTAAGTCTGTTAGAAAATGTAACCGCTTAAAAGTTGTTCTTACAGTCACAAGTTATTCTAAATGAAAATATAAGAGACAAATATGATAATTTATCGCTCAACAACAAAATTACCACAAACTGTATACATAAAAGATAACAACTAAACCAACATCATCATCTCTCTTCATGGTACCATTGGATCAAAGTCTCCTCATGACATTTATCTTGTGCCAATCTAATGTATCTACCCACCATTAATAACTTGGACATTATTAATAAATATTTTATTTTATTTGCCTTGTGGCAGCTGATATTCATCTCAGTTTTGATTAGTCTGTGAAGAAATTGCAAGAATCAACTATTAAAGCACTACAAAGGAAGGCAAAAGAAGTTATAATCTTCCAACAGCGAAAATGTATTTCCAATAGGTACGTACTTCTGCTCATATATATAGGCTCCCCAGTGGCACAGCAGTATATTTGCACACTTACAACAATAGAAGCTGGGTTTCGATACCCATGGTGGGCAGAGCACAGACAGCCCTTTGTGTAGCTTTGTGCTTAATAACAAACAACAACAAACATATATATAGCTATTCACATTCAGTGAACTTGTGAAGAGCACATCCCAATGGAAGAGTAAATGGTTGGACACTGATCCTAACCACAATATATTATAATTTCAATATCTGTATTAAACAGAGTGTGGCTATGGCATGACAGACCGCACATGGCAAGTCAATTGCATCCAAAATTCAACCTCCTGGAACAGATATCCATGAGGGGGTAGGAAAGAGGATCATACTATCTTCACCTCAAGTTCATCCGAATGGAGGGGAAAATTCCACCACTGATCTGTGAACAGAGCATACATGAGCAGAATGAAATAACATACTGTTGCGTATCTGCTCGTTTGTTAATTTCAGGTATAACTCCTTTCTTGAGGAACTTTGGTGATACAAGTCCTTTCTTAATTAAAACAGTTTATTCTTTCTTGATACAAATTTCAGTAATACACAGAATTTCCACAGTCACTTTAAACTTAACAACCTTTATAACAAATGCTATAAATCACAGTGATTCACAAACTTTACTTACAATGCCTACTGTTCGCTTGACTCAATTATTGCTATCTTCAATCTATCTGCACATCTATCGCTGGCTTATATACTGAAAAAAGAGGGTGTCTAGCAAACATTGGGACATTCGCGAGGTTCCCCGATAAGTCATGATCCTTCTAGAAACTCTTTATTGGACGGTGATTGCCTGTATTTATTCTGTGCTCCACAAGGTCTGTGCATCCGAGGTCATTATCTCCTTTTGAAAAGACGTCTGCATAATTCGCCAAAAGTTCCCTAATCTGAAAAGCCTGTGATGATGACAAGTGGACTATGCTCTTCTCATAGAGGTCAGTTAAATGTTCTGGGAGAAGATGTCATTTCTTTATAGTTGTATTTCTTGCTTTAACACTGACTAGCTCGACCTCCTGGCACACACCCAACAATGCCCCTTCTTTAAATGTCTGCAAACATTTAGAGAAATTAGCCACTGTTATGGGTACTATTTGATAACCTACCACAAGTGACCTACCAATCTTTACATCCGCTGGCCTAAATGGGTCTTATACTGCTTCCACAAGCATCACGCTTCCTTGGAAATGTTCTTTTATTCTACCCCAAATTATCTTCTCTGACATAGGGGATATTGTAGTTGACTTAAGTGCTGTGACATGCAAATCAACAGAAGCAGCAACACTCATAAGAATTTGGCCTTTGTTGTTCCCAAATGTCATTTTATCAAATTAACTACACACTTCCTCAGTAGTAAATAGTCCAATCCTAATATGCATTGGTCTTCAATGTCAGCCAAGTATACTTTCTGTCTGTTCTTCATGCCCATGAGCTCAATAGTTACCCACAACCCTG